>NC_083871.1:26437660-26740691 GCF_032452875.1 Bos javanicus | reverse complement strand
GGGATAGAGTGCTCCAAGAGAAGAAAATAGAAGCAGCAGCTGCCAGGTCAAGTTAACAGGCATCCCTTCCTCTGTATTATATTAATCAAAGCAGTTACAAACCTATATCAGAGTCAAGGGGTACCAAGCTCTGCTTTTTGATGGGAGGAGGAGCATGCTTTTATCAGAACAGAAGAGTTGTTTGGGACTCTCCAGGACAAAGAACCACATCTGGTGATTTTAGCAAGAGTCATTTATTTTCAAGTTAAATATCAGATAAGAAGAAAGAAAGCAAAGAAATCATGTGGGGTCCCTCTTTGAGACCCTTGGGTAGGTTGGGAAGTGAGACTTAGAGGGAGGCCTGGAAGAAGATGGGGGTGAAGAGAATACTTTAAAGTGATGTTGTGTGTTTTAGGGACTGGTCCTCTGGAGAGGGTCATGATAGAAGTAGGCTGGTGGATGAAACACATTTCTGAGAGATGGAAAAGGAAGGAATTCAGAACACATATTTGGGGGAATTGAGCTTTGATGGGAGAAATTTTTCCATTGTCACAGGAAAAAAGGATACAAGTGGTGTTGAAGGCTGACTTTTCGTTAGTGTTGGGGACCCCGGGTAGTATAGACAGCAACACACAGCAAAGTGGGAGTACTCTGAGTGCTGAGACATTTTAGGGAAGAGAGGAAGAGGGCTGGTATGTGGCTGAACCCAATCCAAGGAAAGTTTTGTTGTTGTTTTTTTTTTTTAGTTTAATTAGTGTGTTGTTACCTTAAGAGATTGTTTTATTTCAGGGTTTATTCTTGTTTTATCACCTGAACAGGGAACAGCACAAGAAATGTTGTAGTAACTTGCATGTTTTGCTTGTCTCTATTAGCTTCTTTTTAAGTTAAACTAAGTGAACTTAAGACAGGAAACATTCATATCAGAAGCAGAAGGACCCCTCACCCCAGTGAGAGGAAATATATCACTGGGTTGCAGATCAGCTCTGTCTTGAGGTTTGATTGAACATTTGCATAAGAAACACATAAGAAAAACTGTCAGATATTGTTTACAGCCCATTCTGATGCCCATTATTTCTTATATAGGACCATGCATGGTTTACTCTTTCTGAATTTTGTTCTCAGAATATTTTTCTTTTGAAGAGGATGGCCTGTTTCATTTGTTGGATGATGAAAATGCTAAATCAATCACTTTTTCTTTAGCTACCCTCCTTTTTCCCATTGCATGTCAGGAGCTCAGACTTAAACTTTAGGGCTGCACCACAGTATTGATTGATGGTGAGGGCATAGCACAGATTTTGAAATTTTCTCTTTCTAAACCACATTTTATTCATCTTTCAAATGAGATAACTTTGGAGCCTACCTCTTAGGATTATTTTAAGGATTAAATGAGTTAATACCTGTGAAGTACTTAAAATTACTGCTTGGCATTTGACTGTTAATTCTATTGGTCTCAACTGTATCCTTCAATGTACAGTGATTGATTTGTAAATATGTAAATACCCAGTTTTCTGTGCTCACATGTTATTTTTTTAGGTATCTCTCTAGCTTCTGCAGAGACTAGAATAGGTGATTTCTAAGAAATTATCCAGTTCTTTGGTCTCATATATTTTATGACTCTTCTCTAAGAGGGTACGGATAAATAATATATACTCAAGGCAACATGTAATCAATATGAGTAGCTCTGACTTAACACCTAGGGACTCGAACTGGAGAGTGGATGTTAACACTTGTGATATACTTCTCACTGTAAACTTTTTTTCTGCCTGATTTGAATGGATGCGCTGAACAAACAAAGGGTTTATTGGCTCATGTTATCTTGGAAAAGGCAGGATAAGAAGGCTTCAACATTTTTGACCTGTAGGGACATAGGAGGGGGGATCTACATATATAACAAACAGATCTACATATATAACAAACGCTTTACATCAGCATGAGAACAAATAGACCCAAGGGGATACACAATACTTGAGGAACCCCGTAATCTTACTTAAACATGTACTTACCCAGTCACTCAAACCTGGTGTCGTGAGATAATCATTTTTTTATTCAAACAAAGTTGATGGGCAGTTTCCTATAATGTTGTAGAGAGAATGGATATATTAAGTAGATGACTGGAATAGATAAACTCTCATATCCTTCCAAGTCTTAATATTCCTGGTTTTATGATCTTGTCCTCAGAGCATTGGGTCTGGATTTTCTCCACTCAGTGCAATGGTCTCATTTGTGATTAGGTGAGTCATTTTTATTTCATCATGGGGCTAGGTGTCAGGGCATTCCAAACAAAGGCAATCAGACTTTCCCCTGTATATACTAAATTAATCCCTCTGAGGCCGACTTAACTGTTGCTCTAAGATTTGGCTCTAAGTGTGCATTCTTTCAGATCACGGTATGGGTTTTTTCCCCCCTGTATTTGTAACTCTATTATAAAAAGGGTTATCAAACCCTGGTTAAGGGTTGGGTAGGTTCAGTGTACTTCTGCATGAAATCAGGGATTTTTTTCTTTCATTTTTCATCTAGCTTGTCCTGAAAGACAAATATACCAGAGGGATTTCTTCTATCTGAAGTTTCAGGAATTCACTGGCTACTACCCCAGGCTTTAAATCAGACTAAAGTCTCTTTACTAGATTTGATGCTTCATTTGTACTGTTATGATTATGTGGGTGTATGCTCGAAGTTTAGGGCATGAGTATGAGAGGAGGAAGGCAGTTATCTAGAGTCTAAGGTGTGGGCAATGTGAGATGCTCTCCTTATACCCTGAATGTGCCGGAATGAAACTCACTCTGTAAGAAAGAAATGGGATGCTGTAAATACACTTCTCTTTCATCAGTTCAGTCTGTCAGTTGTGTCCAACTTGTGACCCCGTGGACTGCAGCACGCCATGCTTCCCTGTCCTTCACCATCTCCCGGTGCTTGCTCAAACTCATGTCCATTGAGTTGGGGATGCCACCCAACCATCTTGTCCTCTGTTGTCCCCTTCTCCTCCTGCCTTCAATCTTTCCCAGCATCAGGGTCTTTTCTAATGAGTTGGCTTCTCACATCAGGTGGCTAAAGTATTGGCCTTTCAGCTTTAGCATCAGTCATTCCAATGAATATTCAGGACTGATTTCCTTTAGGATGGACTGGTTGGATCTCCTTGCTGTCCAAGGAACTCTCAAGAGTCTTCTCCAACACCACAGTTCAAAAGCATCAGTTCACTTTCATACTGATCCTGTATTTGAAATATGCAGATGCACAGTCACCCCAGTCTCATTACTCAGAAAGAAGACCCCTGATTTAGCTGTGCCCAGCATCCTGAGAGATGTAGAGTATTACATGAATACTAGACCAGTATATAATCACTGCCAAGGACTGCTTATGATCTATCATTGATAATCAAAGTCTGTCTGGGCTTTCCTTTTAGTACTTGATAATGTCAGACTTGCTAGGAAAAATTGGTAAAAATGTAAGAATTTTGGGTTGATTCTCTTTAATATATGTTTTACTAGGCTATCAGGTTTTTTTTTTTCATTGTAGACAATCTTACATTGATCTCTAATGGTTTAAACTATATGCTGGATACATTTCAATGGCAAAAACTGGGCTTCATTAACTCTCTTTTATATTAATATCTTAGTTTCTTCCCAAGAGGAGTCAAAAGTGACTAATGTCTTGAGACCCTTTGATTGACTAAGAAATAGGATTTAGTTCCAAGTGCTAAAAAGGATTAAAGAAGGCAATTTAAGTTTTTATTTAACACTTCACAGAATTGACAGTCTCCATTGGGCCAACTTCAAAATGGGGTGAAGGGCAGGGAGCTTTTAAGATAAAGAAAGAAGAACAAGGAAGAGAAAAACAGAAAATATCTGGTTAGCTGCAGCCACGTAGTCAATGTGTTTGGGTGTTTGTGGTGAGAAGGAATAAAGAAATAAGTATAGAGCCCAGAGTAAGCCTGGCCTTTGGGAATTGGCTGACCAGATAATAGTGCATTTCTGGTCAAGCAGAGCATTTAATTGGACATGAAAGCTAAAGGGAAAAAAAAAGAAACTAAGTTTAGATTTGCAGCAGAAGCTCCATCTTGGGCCTAGAGAGTAATTTCAACACAGGTAGTGCATTAAACATTGGACTTTCAGCTTCTGTTTCTTCGGGTTATCCTAGGTGGTCTAGCAAGTGTGGCATGCAGCTGCACACTTTCCTCCCAGGGCAGAGTTGGTTTGTCAAAAAGAAGGGTCAGTGAGAGGGCAAGAGGCAGAGAAGAGGCCCAGGTGAGCAGGCAGGGTCTGCTTTCCCTGGGTCTAGCACATCGTCTGCTTGGTGTATGTGGCGGTTAGTGGTGGCCACCTGGTAGACACTGATTGATGAATGACTGTATGAAAGCTGGATTAATCTGGACAGACAAGTTGGGTTAGCTCTAAATCTCCCCTCTGTTTGCTTGGGAAAGCTAAATTCAATCCAGCTGTTTTTCAGACTGCCAAGCCACTTTCAAGCAAGTTCCTTTCTATTTCTTTCATTTCTATTTATTCCCCCCTTGGGTGCTGAAGAAGTAAATGCTTCACCAATTATTTATTCTTTATAAGAGTTGGCTCTTTGTACTTGACATTTTCTTAATTGTTCACATTCTGCATATTTGCTTATTTTCCCTGATGCTGTTCCATTCCCAGTAACATCTTATTATGCGACTCTAGTGATGAAAGTGCAGGGAGATTTCCTATCCAGGCCTTCTTATTTGTCCTTTCTGCATGTCTCTGTTACAAATTTCCCCAAATGTCAATTTTCATAACTAAGCTGAGCGCACCATTGGCTTTGAAGTTTGAAGGTGTCGTAACTCCTGCATTTAGAACAAGCTGTTCCAAAAATTCATGTTCGTGCATGCTAGGTCACTTCAGTCATGTCTGACTCTGTGCGACCCCATGGACTGTAGCCTGCCAGGCTTCTTTGTCTATGGGGATTCTCCAGGCAAGAATACTGGAATAGGTTGCCATGTCCTCCTCCAGGGGATCTTCCCGACCCAGGGGTCGAACCTGCGTCTCTTATGTTTCCTGCATTGGCAGGTGGATTCTTCACACTAGTGCAACCTGGGAAACCCTGTAAAAATTCATACTGATGTACAACTCAGCTCTTTTTCAGAAACTGCTTTTAGAATAGATGTCTGTCAAGATTCACTGATCTAATGCGACACGTGACCAGCAGGTGAGAACATATCTGCGGGTGAATTCATACATGAGCTGCAGTGGGCTGACCCGCCTCCTGGCACCACTAGGTGATACGGGATATGATCATAGGAATAAAGGAGGAAGATCAGAAAAGCTGAACCAGAGCACCCCCTGCAACTCCAGCCTTCAGTCAGCCAAACTTAGGAAGAAAATCCATTAGCATTAGAGTCAGTTTTAGGAAGAAGAAGAAAAAAAAAAAACCAACAGTCTATTCTATAACACTATTCATTTTGATGTCTTCCAATTCTTGTTCACATACTACTACTGTTTTTAAAACAGAAATGATTATAAGATGTATGCAACTTTAAATTGTTTGTTTTTTTTTTACTTTATACCATTGCTTTCTTTGTCATATCATGTATAATTTACCTTGTTTCTGCCCTCATTTGCCATGCATTTCCCTTTCTTCTTAACTATTAGCTAATATTATTATTTCTACTTTAAACTTCTGAATTATTTTGCAGCCCAATGTACAAAGGCAACCAAAGCACAGCCATACTCACATTCCCTCTTTCCCTTCTCTTGCCCCTCTCCATTTCCCCCCCTTCCCCTTCTCTTCCACCTCTCCACCACCTCCCTTCTCTCTTCTTCCCTCACCTCTCCTCCGTTTCCCATCTCCGCCTCTCTTTCTGGTACAACTGAATTGATTTAATAAACCATCCTCTTAAGTTAGTAAGAAAAACATCATAATTTATCTAGACATGGCCCTTATTTTATGACCTTTCCTTACCTCATCCCCAGACCTGGGTTTCACTGACAAAATATCTTTATGTTCAGATGGTTCTTTGGAGGTATTCCTTGACTAGTCAGATGCTTCTGTGTTCTTAAGGCAAGTCTTTCCTCCTTTTCTGAAAAGAGGAAATTTCCTCATATTTTCCACATTCATTTTGTTGTCCTGGTTTCAGTGATAAATGCAGAGCAGTGGTTCTCAAATTTTAGTGTTCTTGTTATCACTTGGAGGCTTGTTAAAACAGATTCCTGGACCCCACCCTCAGAATCTCTCATTTAGTAGATCTTGGGTGGGCCCGACAACTAGTATTTCCTGGTGATATTGGTCATGATGATCCACCACTCTTTGAGAACTACCTCATTCCAGGAGTTCTATCTTTTTTTTTTTTTGTCAAAGCATAGGTACTGGAGATTATTTAAGGGAGAGTGACTTGCCTCAGGCCAGAAACCCAAGGTTTTACTCTGTGTGTGTGTGTGTGTGTGTGTGTGTGTGTGTGTTTAGACATGTATGATTCTGAGTCTGAAATGTACCTCTGCCATCAAAAACCATCTGACTACTCATCAGTCCTGGGAAGAGTTATGTGCTTTTATTTAGCAAAGAGGTCAGGTCTTTTTATTAATAAGTTGTAAGTAAGACCCTTGGAGAACAAAATGGCAACTCATTCCAGTATTCTTGCCTGGAGAACTTCCTGGACAGAGGAGCCAGGAGGGCTACAGTCCTTAGGGTCACAAGAGTCGTACACTACTTAGCAACTAAACCGCTAAATCACCAAGTGAGACCCTACCACGACTCTATAAGAAAGTCCAAAAAATTCATGGCATACAATGTGGAATGTCATTATTTCCATGTTAATAAAAGAGCTGTGGAAAGTCAACTGGTCTAGTAGGAGCCTATAGCAGTTGGCTTCATATTTAAACATATGTTAATTGCAGGCCAATTATCTGTAACATTTTAGTTACCTCTAATCCTTGGTCTCTTCAGACTGGAGTAATCACAATAAAACTTTTTAGATGTGTAATGTAGAAGATCAGCTGATCTGGGGATTTGGGCTAGCAGTGGAAAACACAGAGGGAGGAGCAATATTAGACTTTCAGCAAGACAGTGAAAAATGTTTAGGGAAAGTTACAGACACCCCTCCTCCTTCCTTTTTCTAGTTCTTTCTTTCTACAGACATTTGTTGCAATGTTGAAAAAGTGAACATAAGCTGAACATAAGGCCAGGTACACAGTGAGAGTGAAAGTCACCCAGTCGTGTCCAGCTCTTTGCGACCCCATGGACCATACAGTACATGGAAGTATCCAGGGCAGAATACTGGAGTGGGTTCAGTTGTGTCCAACTCTGTGCGACCCCATAGACGGCAGCCCACCAGGCTCCCCCGTCCCTGGGATTCTCCAGGCAAGAACACTGGAATGGGTTGCCATTTCCTTCTCTAAAGCATGAAAGTGAAAAGTGAAAGTGAAGTCGCTCAGTCGTGTCTGACTCCTAGCGACCCCATGGACTGCAGCCTACCAGGCTCCTCCGTCCATGGGATTTTCCAGGCAAGAGCACTGGAGTGGGTTGCCATTGCCTTCTCCAGAGGATCTTCCCAACCCAGGGGTTGAACCTAAGTGTTCAATAAATACTTGCTAGATAAAGAAGAGAATGAATGAAATGAGGAGGATGTGAAGTTTTGTGGGAGTGAAGAATTAGGTGATGATACTGCTGCTGAGTGTCATTTTCAAGGCCCAAAGTGACCTTAGAAATGGTCCTGCTGCTGATACTACTACAGAAATATTATCCCACACGTGGGGTTTAGATAAAAGTGTATAGCACAGGTCATCCTGAGAGCATGACATGGTAGGCGTTAACCATCATTAACATCTCAGTGTGAATTTGTGTTTCCCATCAAATGTGATATGACTGGGGCGTTTTATGGAGAAAGGGAGCTCTGGATGCTTAGGAGGGAGGGTGAATTTTTGGCTTGGGGCATTTGCTGAGCAGGCTGCCCTTAGTGCCTAGGCTCATAGAAAAAGGACAATCAGAGAGGGACAGAAGGTAGACTAGGCAGGGGAGAGGAGTGATAAAATCTGCCTACCTCTCAGGGATCAGCCCTGCTCTTAGGATTCTTTATGCCAAGAATCATCAAATCACCTAGAGGCCTTTCATTGAAATATGGGCTGCTGGCTCCATCCTCAGGCATTCTGATTCAGTGCCTTCAGAGATACTAAATTTACTTTTCAAACAAGTTCCCAGATGATGCTGTCTGAGCACCACAATTTGAGACCCATCACTGTAGTCATTTCTGTGTGCAGTACAAACTTCTCAGTTAATCTTTTATCTCTAGTAATAAAAGTAAGGAGATTAGAAATGGCTGTAATATACTTTAAAGAAATATGTTTAAATTTTTAAAATTTATTTTTTATTGGGAAGTAATTGCTTCCCAGTTGGCTCATGGATAAAGAATCTTTCTGCCAATGCAGGAGACACAGATTTGATCCCTGGGTCATGAAGATCCCCTGGAGAAGGAAATGGCAACCCACTCCAGTATTCTTGCCTGGGAAATCCTATGGACAGAAGAGTCTGGTGGGCTATAGCCCATGGGGTTGAAAAATTGTTGGACAGGACTTAGCAGCTAAGCAACAACAATTGCTTTGCAAAGTTGTGTTCAGTTCAGTTGCTAGTCGTGTCTGACTCTTTGCGACCCCATGAACTGCAGCACGCCAGGCCTCCCTGTCCAATACCAACTCCCGGAGTCTACCCAAACTCATGTCCATCAAGTCGGTGATGCCGTCTAACCATCTCATCCCCTGTCGTCCCCTTCTCCTCCTGCCCTCAATCTTTCCCAGCATCAGGGTCTTTTCCAATGAGTCAACTCTTCACATCAGGTGGCCAAAGTATTGGAGTTTCAGCTTCAACATCAGTCCTTCCAATGAACAGCCAGGACTGATCTCTTTTAGGATGGACTGGTTGGATCTCCTTGCAGTCCAAAGGACTCTCAAGAGTCTTCTCCAATACCACAGTTCAAAAGCATCAATTCTTCAGTGCTCAGCTTTCTTCACAGTCCAACTCTCACATCCATACATGACCACAGGAAAAACCATAGCCTTGACTAGATGGACCTTTGTTGGCAAAGTAATGTCTCTGCTTTTAAATATGCTGTCTATGTTGGTCATAACTTTCCTTCCAAGGAGTAAGCGTCTTTTAATTTCATGGCTGCAGTCACCATCTGCAGTGGTTTTGGAGCCCAGAAAAATAAAGTCAGCCATTGTTTCCACTGTTTCCCCATCTACTTGCCATGAAGTAATGGGACCAGATGCCATGATCTTAGTTTTCTGAATGTAAAGCTGTGTTAATCTGTGCTATACAATCAAGTGTATCAGCTATCTGTATACATATATCCCCTTCCTCGTGGCCCTTCTTGCCTGCTTCCATCTCACTCCCCTAACTCTTCTAGGTCATCACAGAGCACTAGTATGAACTCCCTTTATAGAAGGCTCCCACTAGCTATCTCTTTATACATGGTAGTGAATAATTAAAAATTTTTTTGCATGATATGGTTTTAATTGATGCAGATTGACTAGAAATGTATTATAGACCTCATGTTCTTTCCAGTAGGGCATAAAATAAAAAAAAATTATCAGATTCAAATAAATTAAAATGATGAATCAAGTAATAAGATTAACATATTTTGGCAGGAAATCCTGTGGCTGTGTATTTTAGAGCTCTTTCTTTCAGATTTGTATATAATATTTTCCCTACATCATTGAACTTCATTAGAAAAGAAAACCACTGTCCCTAATTATGAATGAAAATAAAGGTTAAGAAAGCATGTGGTCTGTAGGTTTGTGTGGGAGTGTGTGTGTGTGTGCATGCATACATGATCACAGAGGAAAAGGAGGCCTCATGTAACAGTTCAATATTACGGATGATTTAGATAAGTGTAAGTTAAGGTAAATATTTAAAATTTCCATCTTAGCTTGGGAAACCCAGCACACAATAACCAGAAGTTTTCTGTAATAGTAAATGTGTTTTACATCCCTTTTATGTTTTAACAACAGTTGCTTGAACCTACATTGACTTCATGGTTTTACTCTTAGTAGAGTCAATCATATATTTATTTTCCTTGTGATAAACAGCTATGATGAGGGGAAGCTTTACATGGGTTTCATGACAGTGATAATAGCAATAATCATAATTTATATGAACTATCTGGTTATTCAGGATATAGTTTCATACAAACTATTGTTTCTTCTCATTACCATAAATAAATCAAGATGCTAATATTAGTTCACTGATGTTATAAAGTCACTTTGAAGTGCTTAAAAAGCAAATATTATCATTTTCTGTGTTACATATTGGATCCAGGGATCTTCAACAATGAACTGTTTCGCCTATACTTACTCAGGCTGGGTTAATATAAGAGAAATAAGAGTAAGTGATCCAGCAATTTCAGCCAGCTTCACATCCAGAGCATGTTGATTACATGGTGATCAATGTGCAGAAATAGGTGGGAGACAGGACAAGAAGCCAAACCAATTGAAAAGTATCATTGAGCAACAAGAATCAATTCAATCCAAATTAATTGAGGTGTTATTGTGAAGAAAGAAAATCAACTGAGGGTACTAAAAAGGCCTCCCAGCTCTATTGGAGTACTATTCACTTTACAAGTATTTAGATATGTGAAGGGCTACTGCTTCCTTGCATGCATGCTGAATCACTTCAGTCATGTCCTACTTTTTGCAACCCTATGGACTGTAGCCCACCAGACTTCTCTATCCATGGGATTCTCCAGGCAAGAATACTGGAGTGGCTTGCTGTACCCTCCTCCAGGGGATCTTCTTGACCCCGCAGTTGAACCTGCCTCTCTTGCCTTCTGTATTGGCAGGCAGGTTCTTTACCACTAGGGCCACCTGGGAAGCTTCCTTAGGATCATGGTTACTTTTATAAAAGGGAATTATGGAATTATGTAACAGGGCAGATTTCCCTGATAATGTATGTTTAAACAAAGAATGTAATATTTATATGTATGACTGATTTATTTTGCCATATAGCAGAAATGAACACAACATTGTAAATCAACTGTTACTCCAATACAAATTAAAAAGCAAAAACAAAGAGTGTAATCACTCAATCAATTTCTTCTGTTGTGGAAGGAACATAGACTTGAAGAATTTATTGTAGATTTAAAAGATAAAATAATACCCATCATAAAGATGGAAATAAACAAAATTCCAGACTTTGAAATTTATGTATTTTCAGACATCTAAAATAGAAAACCCTCTTCAGGCTAAATGACTCGAAACAGACTAGGAATTAAGAGGTGTTTGGAGGAGAGGAAGAGGTCTTCCTAGGTGGCTCAGTGGTAAAGCATCTGCCTGCTAGTGCTGGAGACACAGGTTCAATCCCTGGGTCAGGAAGATCCTCTAGAGAAAGAAATGGCAACCCACTCCAGTATTCTTGCCTGGGAAATTTCATGAACAGAGGAGCCTGGTGAGCTACAGTCCATGGGGTTGCAAAGAGTTGGACACAACGTATTGACTAAACAACGACAACAATGGGAGAGGAAAGGAAGTGTGACTGAGTCAGGGGGAGAAGTGAGACATAAACTCGCCTTTAGAAGCGGGGTACTTCTTAGATGGGCTTCCCTGATGGCTCAGCTGGTAAAGAATCCACCTGCAATGTGGGAGAACTGGGTTTGATCCCTGGGTTGGGAAAATCCCCTGAGGAAGGGAAGGGCTCCCCACTCCAGGATTTCAGTACTCCAACTATTCATGGACTGTATAGTTCATGGGGTCGTAAAGAGTCAGACATGACCGGGTGACTTTCATTTTCCTCTCATAGCTCAGTTGGTAAAGAATCCTCCTGCAATGTAGGAGACCCTGGTTCGATTCCTGGGTCAGGAAGAGCCACTGGAGAAGAGATAGGCTACCCACTCCAGTATTCTCGGGCTTCCCTTGTGGCTCAGCTGCTAAAGAATCCGCCTGCAATGCAGGAGACCTGGATTCGATCCACAGGTTGGGAAGATTCCCCTGGAGAAGCGAAAGGCTACCTACTCCAGTATTCTGGCCTGGAGAATTCCATGGACTCTATAGTCCATGGGGTCACAAAGAGTCAGACACACTGAGTGACTTTTACTTCTTAGATAGGTGATGAGGAGAGAAGAACCTTCTACAACTGCCCCTCTAAAGTGGGCAAAAAAATCCCTACAGTCTATCAGGCCAGTACAGAAGACTGTAAGGCTGTGGAAAGTGAAAGAAAGTGAAGTCACTCAGTCGTGTCGAACTCTTTGTGACCTCATGGACTGTAGCCCACCAGGCTCCTCCGTCCATTGGATTTTCCAGGCAAGAATACTGGAGTGGGTTGCCATTTCCTTCTCCAGGGGATCTTCCCGACCCAGGGATCAAACCCAGGTCTCCCACATTCTGAGCAGACGCTTTAACCTCTGAGCCAATGTGGAGGCTGTTGTTATTGTTATTGTTATTTTTGCCTAGCAAGCTGTCCCACTGTCCTTTCTCTGTCTAGAGTCCAGGAGACAGAGTTCTTGGTGAGCTGTCTTTCTTCAATGTTTAAGCTATCCCAGTAAATAATAGGACTTCCCTGGTGGCTCAGATGGTAAAGCACCGACTATAGTGCGGGAGACCTGGGTTCAATCCCTGGGTCTGGAAGATCTCCTGGAGAAGGAAATGGCAACCCACTCCAGTATTCTTGCCTGGAAAATCCAATGGACGGAGGAGCCTGGTAGGCTCCTTTTTGGCTTTGGTTACTTAGAATTGGGTCTCTGCCATTTCACGAAGATAGGTCTTCACACAGGTATGCTTCCTAACTCATTGTAGCTGGAAAACTGCTGTAGGAAAATCTTCTTAAAATGCTACTTTCTGAATATTATTTCTCTTCACATAATCTTTCATGGCCCTCTTTGTTCCTGTATCAAGTCTATCTATTTCTTTGGCTTAATTGCAAAGTCAAAAAGGGTGATATTGGTGAGCCTCCAGACTTTCAAGCACTAAATGGTCTAGGGTGCAACTTCAGAATAACTAGACATTGAATGTGCTAGTTCATTTTGGAGACTGTAATGAGTTAGTCTCCAAGAGTGACAAAATTCTTAATGTTGTCTGGTGGGAGGTCATTGCCATCATTGATGGCATCTGGGCTGAATCTAAATTTAAATTTTGGACTCATATAAGCTAAACCTGCAGGGCTTTTTGTGGGGTACTCGGGGATTTTCAGAGAAATGGGAATCTTTTGTGCTTCAAGATGCTACAGACCAGAAAATGGACTCATTTGATAAATGCCAGAGTACTCTGTCTTTCCAAGTACACTTCCTAGGTGATTAAGGTACCTTTTTCAAAGAACTTTGCTAATCCTTGGACTTCTTTACAGAAGTAATGGAGCACTAGAATATAATTTTCAAATCTTCGACTGGTGATCAGGGGCTTGGTTGGCTAGCATTCACGAAAACGCCTTCTTTAATGCACAGAGATAGCATGTGTTGGATTTGTAGACTGTCATGATTTATTGCTTAACCATCTGGGAGTTAGCAGAATGTGTTCTGCTAAACAGATTTTCCTTTATTTTTTCAACCAATGAGTTTTATTTGAATGTACTAGAATTCATATGTTTTTCATTAATTTGCAATTAACTCATATCAAGATGTTATTTTGTATGAACAATTTAACATCCATCAGACCCTCTGAGTATTATTTTTATAATGCTCTATGTTCCTTTTTGACCTTAGAAAGCAGTAGGCATGGCATTAAAGACAGATGACACAAAGGTAAAGCCTGGATTTGCCTCAAAGAGGAGAGCAGGTCCCAGGAAGTGTTGAATGAGAGCCAATAAAGTTGTTCTGTTTTAAAATTTATTACAGTATAGTTGCTTTACAATGTTGTGTTCGTTTCTACTGAACAGCAAAGTGAATCAGCTATATGTATGTGTGTATACATATATCCCCTCTTTTTTGGACTTCTTTCCATTTAGGTCATCACAGAGCACTGAGTAGAGTTCCCTCTGCTATAGAGTAGGTTCTCATTAGTTATCTCATAGAATCAGTAGTGTGGGCTTCCCTGATGGCTCAGTGGTATAGAATCTGCTTGTAATGCAGGAGACACAGGTTCAACCCCTGGGTCGGGAAGAGCCCCTGGAGAAGGAAATGTCAACCCATTCCAGTATTCTTACCTGGGAAATCCCATGGACAGAGGAACCTGGTGGGCCGTAGTCCTTGGGGTCACAGAAGAACCGGACCTGACTTGGTGACTAAACAACAACGTGAACAGTGTATATATGCCAGTCTCCCAATCCCTGCTATCCTCCCTTCCCCTGCTTGATTCATACGTTTATACTCTACATCTGTGTCTCTATTTCTGCTTTGTAAATAAGATTGACTATAATATTTTTTCAGATTCCATATATATGCTGTAATATATGCTATTTGCTTTTGTTGTTTTGCTTTATTTCATTCTCTATGACAGTCTCTGGGTCTCTCCATGTCTTTATAGATGACCCAGTTTCATTCTTTTTTATGGCTGAGTAACACTCCATTACATATATGCACCATATCTTCTTTATCCATTCTTCTGTTGATGGACATTTAGGTTGCTTCCAAATCCTGATTATTGTAAACAGTGCTGTGGTGAACATTGGGGTGTATGTGTCTTTTTGAATTATGGTTTTCTCCGTATAAATGTCCAGTAGTGGATTTGCTGGGTCTTGTGGTAATTCTATTTTTGGTGTTTTAAAGTGAAAGGCAAAGGAGAAAAGGAAAGATAAAAGCATCTGAATGCAGAGTTCGAAAGAATAGCAAGGAGAGATAAGAAAGCCTTCCTCAGTGATCAATGCAAAGAAATAGAGGAATACAATAGAATGGGAAAGACTAGAGATCTCTTCAAGAAAATTAGAGATACCAAGGGAACATTTCATGCAAAGATGGGCCCAATAAAGGACAGAAATGATATGTACCTAACAGAAGCAGAAGGTATTAAGAAGAGGTGGCAAGAATACACAGAAGAACTGTACAAAAAAGAGCTTCACGACCCAGATAATCACGATGGTGTGATCACTCACCTAGAGCCAGAGATCCTGGAGTCCGAAGTCAAGTTAGGCCTTAGGAAACATCACTATGGACAAAGCTAGGGCAGGTGATGGAATTCCAGCTGAGCTCTTTCAAATCCTAAAAGATGATACTGTTAAAATGTTGCACTCAACATGCAAGCAAATTTGGAAAACTAAGCAGTGGCCACAGGACTGGAAAAGGTCAGTTTTTATTCCAATCCCAAGGAAAGGCAATGCCAAAGAATGCTCAAACTACCGCACAACTACACTCACCTGACACACTAGCAAAGTAATTACTCAAAATTCTCCAAGCTAAGTTTCAACAGTATGTGAGCCAGAAACATCCAGATGTTCAAGCTGGATTTAGAAAAGGCAGAGGCACCAAAGAGCAAATTGCCAACATCTGTTGGATCATAGAAAAAGCAAGAGAGTTCCACAAAAGCATCTACTTCTGCTTCATTGACTACACCAAAGCCTTTGACGGTGTTGATCACGACAAACTGGAAGATTCTTCAAGAGATGGGAATACCAGACCACCTGACCTGCCTCCTGAGAAACCTGTATGCAGGTCAAAAAGCAACAGTTAGAACTGCACATGGAACAACAGACTGTTCCAAATCAGGAATGGAGTACATCAAGGCTGTATATTGTCACCCTGCTTATTTGACTTATATGCAGAGTACATCATGCAAAATGCTGGACTGGATGAAGCGCAAGCTGGAATCAAGATTGCCGGGAGAAATATCAATAACCTCAGGTATGCAGATGACACCACCCTTATGGCAGAAAGTGAAGAGGAACTAAAGAGCCTCTTGATGAAAGTGAAAGAGGAGAGTAGAAAAGCTGGCTTAAAACTCAACATTCAAAAAAATGAAAATCATGGCATCTGGCCCTATTACTTCATGGCAATTAGATGAGGAAACAATGGAAACAGTGACAGACTTTATTTTCTTTGGCTCCAAAATCACTGCAGGTAGTGACTGCAGCCATGAAATTAAAAGACGTTTGCTCCTTGGAAGTAAAGCTATGACAAACCTAGACAGCATATTAAAAAGCAGACATTACTTGGCCTACAAAGGTCCATCTAGTCAAGGCTGTGGTTTTTCCAGTAGTCATGTATGAATGTGAGAGTTGGACCATAAAGAAGACTGAGCACTGAAGAACTGATGCTTTTGAACTATGATGTTGGAAAAGGCTCTTGAGAGTCCCTTGAACTACAAGGAGATAAAGCCAGTCAATCCTAAAGAAATATGTCCTGAATATTCATTGGAAGCACTGATGCTGAAGCTGAAGCTCCAATAATTTGGCCACCTGATGTGAGGAGCGGATTCATTAGAAAAGACCTTGATGCTGGGAAATATTGAAGGCAGGAGGAGAAGGGGACGACAAAGGATGAGATTGGTTGGATGACATCACCGACCTAATGAACATGAGTTTGAGCAAACTCCAGGTGATGGTGAAGGACAGGGAAGCCTGGAATTCTTCAGTCCATGGGTTTGCAAAGAGTTGGACACGACTGAGTGAGCAACAACAAGGGAACGTCCATTCTGTTCCCCACAGTGGGTTTATCAATTTATTCCTACCACAGTGCAAGAGGATTTCCTTTTCTCCACACCCTCTCCAGCCTTTATTGTTTGTAGATTTTGTGATGATGGCTGTTCTGGAAGATGTTAGGTGATACTTCATTGTAGTTTTGATTAGCATTTCTCTAGTAATCAGTGATGTTGAGCATCTTTTTATGTGCCTACTGGCCATCTGTATGTCTTATTTTGGAGAAAAGATAGATCTTCTGCCCTTTTTTTTTTAATTGGATTGTTGGTATTTCTTTGATATTGAGCTGCATGAGCTGCTTATATCTTTTGGAGATTAATCCTTTGCCATTTCCTTCTTTTGGAAATATTTTCTCCCATTCAGAGTTATCTTTTTGTCTTGTTTATGGTTTCCTTTGCTCTGCAAAAGCTTCAGTAAGTGGTGCTGGTAAAACTGGGCAAATAATTTCAAAAGAATGAAATTAGAGCAGAAAACTGGACAGATAATTTCAAAAGAATGAAGTTAGAACATTCCCTAAAACCATATACAAAAATAAATTCAAAATGGATTAAAGATCTAAATGTAAGGCCAGACACCATACAACTCTTAGGCAAAAACATAGGCACAAGAGCACTTAATGAGAATAAAAACAAAAATAAACAAATGGAAAAACTGATAAAATTTAACTGAAATTAAAAATGGAAGCCTGGGTGTCAGTTTAACTAATTGTTAGACGATGAGCATTCCTTGCCTTGATTTTCTTTTCTCTCTAATGGGAATAATGAGAGTATTCTGAATATAAAAGGATATAAAATTATAAAAAAATTTTTTGAAAGATGGGACCAAGTTCAAGGAAAGTAAATATGAGATTCTTGTCCTTCAAACCTTTCTTCCTCAATGTTATTGTCAGACTTAGTGGACACTAAGATGAATGTTGCCTCTGCCACATAGTCCCCGAATTATAAACTAATATGGGTGATGTTTGGGAACATTTTCCAGTGTCATTATTTTATATTTCCATATTGTGTGCATACATGCTCAGTTGCTCAGTTGTGTCCGACTCTTTGTGACCCCATGGACTGTAACCCATCAGGCTCCTCTGTCTGTGGGATTCTCCAGGTAGGAATATTGGAGTGGGTTTTCGTGAAAATATTGCAGTTTGATTGGATAAGCATAGGATTTTGTGTCAGAATTGCCTGTTTGTGACATGAAATTGAAGGCAAGTTAACTGTCTTGTTCATTCGATGCTTTCTCCTATTTTGGAGGAACATGAGGGCAAAGAGGGTGTGATGCAAACATGTGGGGAATTTCCCTATGAGGCATTGCTCGTCTACCTGCCTGAATCATAAAAATGGGGATGTTTTCCTTTACAGAGTTGTACATTCAATTTATAAACTAATGTATAAACATATAATTTTAACATATACATTAGTGATGTCATTTTCACTGGAATTTGCTACAGTAGTAATCATTTATTACACTTAACGTTATCCCCATTACTCTGTTGAAAGGAGATTATTCTTTTTCCTACTAAACTAGGAAGATTCTCACAACCCCTTTTCACCAGAATCTTCAGGATGGAGGGAGGGGCTTGCAGCTGCAGGAGAGGCTCTGCTCAGGCCCCCCTCACTCCTCCCGATTTGAACTTCTGGACCAGCGTCTGGCTTGCCTGCCCGTCCTCCCTTGTTCCCAATTAGCCTACAGTCTGCTGCCAGAATTCACCTTCTAAATTACAACTCCAATGATGTAGTTCAACAGAGCATAAATTTTCTTGACTCCACATTGGCTATTAAATTAGATAAATGTATCCAAGTGACATTCTGAATTCTCTTGAATATCATTAAACATTTTTTAAATGTCTGATAAGACCTTTTCATTTTTATTTTTAATGCTTTGTCAAACTCGATAACCTGCTCTTCCCCAGATAACAGCCTGCTTCCTTTCTTGGGAAAGCCATTTTCCTCAAAATCTTCCTGTTGAATTCCTTTGTATTACATAGCTATACTTAGTTGTTCAGTCATGTCCAGCTCTTTGCAACCCCATGGACTGTAGCCCGCCAGGCTCCTCTGTCCATGGGGATTCTCCAGGCAAGAATACTGGAGTGAGTAGCCTATCCCTTCTCTAGGGGATCCTCCTGACCCAGGAATTGAATCGGCGGTCTCCTGCATTGCAGGTGGATTCCTTACCAGCTGAGCTACCTTACGTAAGGCCTATGTAAAAAGCCACTGCCTCCATGACGCCTGCCCTGTTCTCCCACCAGCTCTTTGTGTCAGTGATGAAGACTTATCCTCTCATGTGAGTTATTGTGGTTGTTTAGTTGCTAAGTCCTGTCCTTGCGACCCCACTGACTGTAGCCCACCAGATTCCTGTGTCCACACAGTTTCCCAGGCAAGAATACCAGAGTGTGTTGCCATGTCTTTCTCCAAGAGATCTTCCCAACCCAGGGATCAAAACCACGTCTCCAAATTGCAGACGAATTCTTTACCACTGAGACACCAGGGAAGCCCTTAATGTGAGTTACTGTGAACCTTTTAGAGGCAGGCCTGGTGCATGTCATCATTGTCTTCCACCACAGAGATAATTCCTCCACCACACAGATAATCCCAACACTGATGCTGTAAACATACCTCCAGTGAATATTTCTTGGGCTGAAAACTGAGTTTGAGTGCTCTTTCTAGTTTTTCTTCACTTACCTTGTAGTTGCTATTACTTGAATGAAGCTTGGGCCACCTACACACATTCTACTTCAACAAGTTTTGGCAGTAGCTTCCCTACTTGACATGTTAGTACCTTTTAAAAAGCTACTTGTCCCATTGTTAGACTTCAAGGTGTTAAATCCTTCAGTGCCTCTTGTTTATTTTCTCTTGTGTTGGCTCCGCAAACTGCATTTTAAATTTTTAAGAAATACAGAGTAGGTTGAGTGCATAGTACCTTTCAAGGTACCTAGAAAGCACCCTGTTATACAGATGGTCAATTGCTAGTTACTGATTGATTAATGTTGATGAAAGTCAAAGAGGAGAGTGAAAAAGTTGGCTTAAAGCTCAACATTCAGAAAACGAAGATCATGGCATCTGGTCCCATCACTTCATGGGAAATAGATGGGGAAATAGTGGAAACAGTGGCATGCTTTATTTTCTTGGGCTCCAAAATCACTGCAGATGGTGATTGCAGCCATGAAATTAAAAGACGCTTACTCCTTGGAAGGAAAGTTATGACCAACCTAGACAGCATATTAAAAAGCAGAGACATTACTTTGCCAACAAAGGTCGGTCTGGCCAAGGCTATGTAGTCATGTTTCCAGTAGTCATGTATGAGTGTGAGAGTTGGACTATAAAGAAAGCTGAGCACTGAAGAATTGATGCTTTTGAACTGTGGTGTTGGAGAAGACTCTTGAGAGTCCTTTGGACTGCAAGGAGATCCAATCAGTCCATCCCAAAGGAAATCAGTCCTGAGTGTTCATTGGAAGGACTGATGTTGAAACTGAAACTCCAATACTTTGGCCACCTGAAGCGAAGAGCTGACTCATTTGAAAAGACCTTGATGCTGGGAAAGATTGAGGGCGGGAGGAGAAGGGGATGACAGTGGATGAAATGATTGGATGGCATCACCGACTCAGTGAACATGAGTCGGGTAAACTCTGGGAGTTGGTGATGGACAGGGAGGGCTGACTTGCTGTGGGCCATAGGGTTGCAAAGAGTCAGACACGACTGAGCAACTGAACTGAACTGAATCCCAACAATGGGAGTAAATGGCTTACAAGGGAGAGGTCAACTTTGTCATCTGTTATGCTATGGTTGGGCCTCCCAGAAAGTCCAGTTTGCTGTAGACCTTTGGGAAAGAAGCACTGATGAAATTCAGATCAGAATCTAGCCTTGATGAATTTACCATAAATCATTATTGAGCAAATCCTATTTCTTATTTTTGAAAAGGTTCAGGATGCATTTAGATTACTTAACTTAAACTAATAGAGGTTAGAATTGTCCCGGTTAGTTTGCCAGAGATTGCTAAGGGAAACAGTGGAGGGCTCTCACCTTTATTTAGAGAGAAGGGTTTTATTGGTGAATTAATTCTTCCTTGAGGGGTTATGTGTACAATTTGTGTAGCTGTCACTGGTTGAATGGTGATGGCTGGTAGTTACAATGGGAGGTGCATTCCATCTCTCTTAAGTCTCTCTGGAGACTTAATGTGTTACAATCCACATTCCTGAGCCCCACCCACTCTTGCAGTTTCTGATTCATATGGTTTGAATTGGAAATCAAACATTTATTTTTGTTTTTTTGTTTTGGAATTTGGAATTTGGAATATCTTGATGCCCAAGAATAAGTTTTTGTTTTTTTTTTTTTCTTTTTTCAGGTAAGGATAGCTGGAACCAAAGAGAAAGGAAGAAGCACTTGACTTTGCTCTTTGTGTGCTGTGGCTTAGTTGCTCAGTTGTGTCTGACTGTTTGCGACCCCCTGGACTGTATCTTGCCAGGCTCCTCTGCCTGTGGGGATTCTTCAGGCAAGAATACTGAAGTGGGTTGCCATACCTTCCTCCTCCAGGGGATCTTCCCAACCCAGGGATCGAAGCCAGGTCTCTGGCATTGCAGGCAGATTGGTTACCATCTGAGCCACCAGAGAAGCCCACTTGATTTTGCTATTTCTATATAATTATTTATGAAGAAAACTATAGGTATATTAATGAGCTTCTTTTGCCTATTACAATACTTAGAGTCAAAGAAATACACATTCCTAAGTATAGAACTCAGGATTTGCTTTGCAAGCTCTGAGCATTTAGGGGCTTTCCAGGCAGTGCTAGTGGTTAAGAAACTACCTGCCAATGCAGAAGACATAAAAGATAGTAGTTCCATCCCTGGGTTGGGAAGATCCCCTGGACAAGGGCATGGCAACCCATTTCAGTATTCTTGCCTGGACAGAGGAGCCTGGCGGGCTGCAGTCCTTAGGATTGCAAAGTTGGACATGACCAAAGTGACTTAGCATGAGTATTTAAAATTTTACTTTCCTTTTATCCTAAAGGAAAGTTTTTAGTGTTCTTTCCATTATGGGAGTCTTTTGTAACTAAGTTCCTTTCCAGCTGTTCCTCACTTCTATTCAAAGAGGAAGTGTGATTCCCCCACCCCCGCCCCCCTCCACCCCCAGAAGTCTCCTTGTTGCCCTGCATTCAGAAATACCCTTAATCAATCATGTTTGTGCTCTTTTGATCCGTGGACTGCTGGCTGGTTACTGAGCCCGTGGATTCACACTTTCCCTGAGGCTCTGAATTGCCTTCTAAAAAGAAAAAATGATAGTTTGAGACTTATATGCTGTGCTCAATCACTCAGTCCATGTCTGACTCTTTGTGAACCTATGGATTGTAGCCTGCCAAGCTCCTCTGTCCATGGGATTTCCAGGCAATAATACTGGAGTGGGTTGCCATTTTCTCCTCTAGGGGATCTTCCTGATTTAGGAATCGAACCTGAGTCTCTTTCATCTTCTACATTGGTAGGCAAAGTCTTTACCACTGTGCCACCTGGGAAGCCTTTAGACCTATGATAAAAAAGTGAACCAATTAGTTGTCTGTGTCTGACTCTTTGCGACCCCATGGATTGTAGCCCACCAGGCTCCTCTGTCCATGGAATTGTCCAGGCAAGAATACTGCAGCGGGTTGCCATTTTCTATTCCAGGGGATCTTCCTGACCCAGGGATCAAACCTGGATCTCCTGCACTGCAGGCGGATTCTTTACCATCTGAGCCACCACGGAAAGCTTTTTGGACCTATCAGTTCAGGTTGTCGCTCAGTTGTCTCTGACTCTTTGCGACCCCATGAACCACTGCATGCCAGCCCTCCCTGTCCATCACCAACTCCTGGAGTCCACCGAAACCCATGTCCATTGTGTCGGTGATGCCATCCAGCCATCTCATCCTCTGTCATCCCCTTCTCCTCCTGCCCTCAATCTTTCCCAGCATCAGCGTCTTTTCAAATGAGTCAGCTCTTTGCATCAGGTGGCCAAAGTATTAGAATTTCAGCTTCAATATCAGTCCTTCCAATGAACACTCAGGACTGATCTCCTTTAGGATGGACTGGTTGGATCTCCTTGCTTTCCAAAGCACTCTCAAGAGTCTTCTCCAACACCACAGTTCAAAAGCATCAATTCTTTGGTGTTCAGCTTTCTTCACAGTCCAACTCTCACATCCATACATGACCACTGGAAAAACCATACCCTTGATTAGACAGACCTTTGTTGAAAAGTGACGTCTCTGCTTTTTAATATGCTGTCCAGGTTGGTCATAACTTTCCTTCCAAGGAATAAGCATCTTTTAATTTCATGGCTGCAATCACCATCTGCAGTGATTTTGGAGCCCAGAAAAATAAAGTCAGCCACTGTTTCCCCATCTATTGGCCATGAAGTGATGGGACCAGAGGCCATGATTTTAGTTTTCTGAATGTTGAGCTTTAAGCCAACTTTTTCGCTCTCCACTTTCATTTTCATCAAGAGGCTTTTTAGTTCCTCTTCTCTTTCTGCCATAAGGGTGGTGTCATCTGCATATCTGAGGTTATTGATATTTCTCCCAGCAATCTTGATTCCAGCTTGTGCTTCTTCCAGTCCAGCATTTCTCATGATGGACTCTGCATATAAGTTAAATAAGCAGGGTGCCAGTATACAGCCTTGATGTACTCCTTTTCCTATTTGGAACCAGTCTGTTGTTCCATGTCCAGTTCTAACTGTTGCTTCCTGACCTGCATATAGGTTTTTCAAGAGGCAGGTCAGGTGGTCTGGTATTCCCATCTCTTTCAGAATTTTCCACAGTTTATTGTGATCCACACAGTCAAAGGCTTTGGCATAGTCAATTAAGCAGAATTGGATGTTTTTCTGGAACTCTCTTGCTTTTTCCATGATCCAGCGGATGTTGGCAATTTGATCTCTGGTTCCTCTGCCTTTTCTAAATCCAGATTGAACATCTGAAAGTTCATGGTTCACATATTGCTGAAGCCTGGCTTGGAGAATTTTGAGCGTTACTTTACTAGTGTGTGAGACGAGTGCAGTTGTGCAGTAGTTTGCACCTATAGCTGTTGCTAATTGCCCCATTCAGAGCCCTGTTCCATTTATTTATTTCCCTGTCTTCTTAAATGGGCTACACAGTTTTAAATCTAAACACTTCAAAATCATCAAACAAAACAAGAGTAGAGAGATGATCTATGGCTATTATTAGTATGAACTGTGCTTAAAAATTTCTCAGGAAACCACAAACATTAGTCTGGTAGGAGGTATAGCATTGAACATCATCCACAGCTATGCCATATGGATGCCTTTATTTATGAAACAGGCTTTCAACAGAGCCCTTTTGGTACTTAGGTCCCCTTCAGTGGGGATCATGGAATAGAATTTTGTTCTAGAAGTGTTCTATCAAGAATGAAATCCTATGAACATTGACATATGAGTAGCTCATGGGCCAGACTTTGTAGAGGGCACAATGGGATCCTTGAAACAGCCGTGTGAATTGATGTCATTCACATGTTTCATATGAGAACATTGAGAATGAAGGAATTACATAATTTGCTCAAGATCAGCCTAACTACTTGAAATGGATTTCCTCTGTCACTCACCACAGCTAATTCAGCACCTGCCTGGCCCACTAGCCTAAGGCAACCGAGGCTTACAACAGAGAAATTGTAAAGGAGTCAGACTCAGTGTCTGCCTTTAGTGTCCCTTCCTTCCACGTGAGGGATTCTATTATAGCACATGAGTGTGGCATTTGGGGAACATATGCTTTTACTTTGGGCGGAAATGACCTACCTCTGGAAAAATGAACAGTCTTATAAATCTAATTTAGGAGTTTCAATTCAGTTAATGAGTTAATAGGACTTTACCCTCACCTCCAATTCTGCCTTTGACTTTGTTGGTTAGAAGACTTCTGACTTGAGGCAACATCTTCAGTGAACTCTATACATTTCAGGTCAATTTTGATTACTGGGACTCAGCCCAGCTTCAGTTTCCAAGCTTACCTCTAATCTAAAGCCCTGAATAGTTCTTGCTCCATCTTTTAGTTCTGGGTGCCTCCAGAATGTTGTGAGCTTCCCTAGTGGCTCAGTTGGTAAAGAATCTGCCTGCAATGCAGGAGACTCGGGTTTGATTCCTGGGCAGGGAAGATCCCCTGGAAAAGGAAATGGGAACCTGCTATAGTATTCCTGCCTGGAGAATTCCATGGACAGAGGAGCCTGGAGGGCTACAGTCCATGGGGTCACAAGCATTGGACACGACTTAGTGACTAAGTCACCACCACCAGAGCCTTGGAATGGGAGGAGGAAGAGGGGAAAGGGCTGCATCATTTCGTTTGCTGGCCCTGTTAGATTTCTCCTAGTTGCTTGTTGATGTGTCTGTACTGGCCTTTGGTGCCTCCACGGGACAGCATCCTAGTTTGGACCTCCTCCTGGGGAGCAGGCATGTGGTCTGCCCACTATCCAGCTCTCTGATGTTGGAATTTCGTATTTTCCAGTTCCCCCAATCCCCACCATGAGCAGTCTAGCCACAGCTTCCAGCTGCCACAGTCCAGCCTTTGGCCAGAACATGGTAAGCAGTTTTCCTGGGTCAGCTTCCAAGAAAGACAGCTGTGGCTCAGCTGGGTTCTGCATGGTCCACTTGGCCCTTCAGAATCGAAGTATGTTTTCTACATCAACAGACTCCTCTTTCTACCACGATGTCCTTGTCCTCCTTTCCCTTGCTCAGACAGGCAGAGGCTAAACTTACCTACAAATAGCTTCCTTTCTTGTAGGAAAGCCCTCTTGGAACGGTCCCTAATCACCTTCCTACTCTCTAGGTTATCCAGAGAAAGGAATGCCCCTACTTGGGAGAGATAGATCCCTCCTATTCACAGCCAGTGTCTTTACCTCACCCTTTTCTTATGCAACAGTCGTGCCAATCTTGCCTGCAATTAGGATCACCTGGGGAACTTAGTTTCCAGTCACTCGAGATGGCACCTCAGACCAATTCAATAGTTATTTCTGCAGGAGGCATCCAGATATTGGATCTGCCAGCTCCCAGGTAATTCTAATGTGTAGCCAAGACTGAGAACTCCTATGTGTAGATCGTAATCAGTAGGTCTGGTTTTCCACCCCTTAAATGTCCTGGCAGGTATCTGCTGACCGCCTTTTAAAAATGTGGATACTTCTGCCCTGCTTCCAGCTGTGGAACCTAGCAAACCATGCTGGGAAAACTTTCCTTCAATGTCCTGTTATCCAGGATGAAATGACATCCTGGAGAAGAGAAAGTGAAGTGAAACAAAGGGCTCACTGCTTTCTCCAGCTGTGGCCCCTGAAAGGGAGGTGACCATAAAGTTCAACAAGTGTTTGTGTTGCGATTGACCTGTCTAGATGAGTGCAGGCATTTCTACTCCTTCATTTCCAGGACAAATAAAAGTAGGACCTTCATGTAGTTAGTTTTTGCTCTTTCTCCCTGGTTGGTTGTTTAAAACAATGCATGATACCGAGGCTTTTTTTGTTGTGGTTTACCTAGTCATGGTTTGGTTGTAGGGAGATGTGAGATGAGTGTAGCTGAGGAGAGAAAAAAAACTCCATCTGTGAAATTGAGAAACACAACCAACTCTGAAGTTTCTGGAGAAAAGGAAGTATTTTTGATGTTAGAGATAGCCAAGAGCCTCAGTGACTGGGACGAGGAAAACCTGTCTTGCCTGTGTAGAGACAGAAATTTTAGAGTAGAAAAAAACATTTAGGGTCAGGACTCTTGTGTTCTGGCCTTGACTCTGCCACTAACTGGTTGAGTGAGGCAGTGGTTAATTACATGACGTGTGGGGTCTACAAAAGGTGAGTCTGGGTGCTGATCCTGGCTTTGCCATTGAACAGGCGAAGGCTCCTAACTTCTCTGTACCCCAGTTTCCTCATCTGTAAAATGATGATCACAGTGGCATTGACATCAGGATTGTTAAGAGGATTCAATGAGTTAATTTTCTAAAAGGTACTACATAAGCAGATGTTGAATAAAAAATAAATTTGGGCAACTCATTGAATCATTCTGCACTTCCATTTCCTTAGCTCTAAAACATAGAGCTTATTTTGATTTCCAGTGAAATAATCCTACCCAGGTTTGGTGATTTTTACTTTTCTGGTTGTTGTTGTTGTTATTATTATTATTATTGGTTCTGGTTTATTTATATACAATCGCAGTAGATAAAATGTGCTTCCCCCAAATTCATATATTAAAATTCTGACTCTCAGTGTGATGGCATTAGGACTTGGGGGCCTTTGGGATGTAATTATGTCAAAAGGGTGACATTACATTGGTTTTTGACTCTAATTTTTCTAGAATACCAAAGAGATGGCAGTTTGAATTATATGCAAAAAGTAATTTATTATTTTACTATGTACCAGGCTGACACAAGGGAAGGTAAACTTAAACAGCAAATAATTTGGGGGGATTCTGAAGAAAAACTTTTTTGCTATAATTACTTGATACTTGTGGAAGCAGGGAGAAAGTTCCATGAAAAGGTTATTTTTTAACATTGACTCAAGATTTCTTTTTTTTTTTTTAATTCTTCAAATAGTAGTTCCAGACTTAGGCAAGAAGAATTTCTGGCTGTAAAGAATCATTTACCTTTGTATTCTAATGAATACATATGGAATCTAGAAAAATGGTACTGAAGAATTTATTTACAGGGTAGCAATGGGGAAATAGACATAGAGAATAGACTTATGGACAGGAGGAGAGGGGAGGAGGGGAAGAGATGTAGGGAAAGAGTAACAGGGAAACTTACATTACCATATGTAAAATACATAGCCAATGGGAATTTGCTGTATGGCTCAGGAAACTCAAACAGGGGCTCTGTATCAACCTAGAGGGGGTGGGATGGGGAGGGAGATGGGAGGGAGGTTCAAAAGGAAGGGGATATATGTATACCTATGGCTGATTCATGTGGGGGTTTGACGGAACAGCAGAGTTCTGTAGAGAAATTATCCTTCAATAAAAAATTAATTAAAAAAAGAATCATTTGCCTTTATATGAGCAAGAAATAGTTGGTGTAATTTTTTTCTTTCTGTTTCATCATTTATTTTGAAAATGACTCTAGAATGCTGAGATTAAATAGTTTATCATACCCCTTGGATTCTGATATATTTCACCAATTGTCCGTGTCTAACATATATCTTAACGACCCAGATAATCACGATGGTGTGATCACTCACCTAGAGCCAGACATTCTGGAATGTGAAGTCAAGTGGGCCTTAGGAAGCATCAGTATGAACAAAGCTAGCGGAGGTGATGGAATTCCAGTTGAGCTATTTCAAATCTTGGAAGATGATGCTGTGAAAGTGCTGCCCTCAATATGCCAGCAAATTTGGAGAACTCAGCAGTGGCCACAGAACTGGAAAAGGTCCATTGTCATTCCAATCCCAAAGAAAAGCAATGCCAAAGAATGCTCAAAGTACTGCAGAGTTGCACTCATCTCACACACTAGTAAAGTGATGCTTAAAATTCTCCAAGCCAGGCTTCAGCAATATGTGCACTGTGAACTTCCAGATGTTCAAGCTGGTTTTAGAAAAGGCAGAGGAACCAGAGATCAAATTGCCAACATCTGCTGGATCATGGAAAAAGCAAGAGAGTTCCAGAAAAACATCTATTTCTGCTTTATTGACTATGCCAAAGCCTTTGACTGTGTGGATCACAATAAACTGTGGAAAGTTCTGAAAGAGATGGGAATACCAGACCACCTGACCTGCCTCTTGAGAAATCTGTATGCAGGTCAGGAAGCAACAGTTAGAACTGGACATGGAACAACAGACTGGTTCCAAATAGGAAAAGGAGTACGTCAAGGCTGTATATTGTCACCCTGCTTATTTAACTTATATGCAGAGGACAGCATGAGAAACGCTGGGCTGGAGGAAGCCCAAGCTGGAATCAATATTGCTAGGAGAAATATCAATAACCTCAGATATACAGATGACACGACCATTATGGCAGAAAGTGAAGAAGAACTAAAGAGCCTCTTGATGAAAGTGAAAGAGGAGAGTGAAAAAGTTGGCTTAAAACTCAACATTCAGAAAACTAAGATCATGGCATAAGGTCCCATCACTTCATGGCAAATAGATGTGGAAACAGTGGCTGACTTTATTTTTCTGGGCTCCAAAATCACTGCAAATGGTGACTGCAGCCATGAAATTAAAAGACGCTTACTCCTTGGAAGGAAAGTTATGGCCAACCTAGACAGCATATTAAAAAACAGAGACATTACTTTGTCAACAAAGGTTCGTCTAGTCAAGGCTATGGTTTTTCCAGTGGTCATGTTTGGATGTGAGAGTTGGACTATAAAGAAAGCTGAGTGCCAAAGAATTGATGCTTTTGAACTGTGGTGTTGGAGAGGACTTTTGAGTGCTTTGGACTGCAAGGAGATCCAACCAGTCCATCCTAAAGGAGATCAGTCCTGGGTGTTCATTGGTAGGACTGATTTTGAAGCTGAAACTCCAATACTTTGGCCACCTCATGCGAAGAGCTGACTCATTGGAAAAACCCCTGTTTCTGGGAAAGACTGAGGGCAGGAGAAGAAGGGGATGACAGAGGATAAAATGGTTGGATGGCATCATCAACTCAATGGACATGGGTTTGGGTGGACTCCGGGAGTTGGTGATGGATAGGGAGGCCTGGTGTGCTGTGGTTCATGGGGTTGCAAAGAGTCGGACACAACTGAGCGACTGAACTGAACTGAACATATGTCTTTAAATTTGCCTTTTTAAAGAAAATTTTATCCAGACACATGGTTAAATATTCAAGCACTATAATAAAATACATGACAAAAGTCTGTTTTTCCTCCTTCCTCCCTTACATCAACCCCCCTCCCCCTCCACCACTCCCATCTCCCCTTGGCCTCTTTCCCACCTCCAGAAACAATTGCTGTTCTTGATGTCTTGGGACTGAATTAAATCAGAGAGTGTTTTCTGGCCATCTGACTGAAAGTACTTGCCCAAATCACTCTCTCTATTAGAACATATTGCTTCATTTTTATTAAGGCACTTAATCACTATCTCACATTTTCTTACTTATTTTGAGTATCTGTTTATAATTCACCATCTCCCACTCCTGGTCTAGAAAGTGAATTCCGGGAGAGCATGGACTTTCTCTGCTTCCTTAGTGTTGCATCTTCTTCTTCTAGGAAAGTACCTGGAAAAGACTAGGTGCCTGTTCAGTGTTTGCTAAATGTTAAATCCTTTTGTAAGCTTTGTTGTTGTTCAGTCTCCCAGTCTTGTCTGACTCCTTGTTACTCCATGGACTATATGTAGCTCACCAGGCTCCTCTGTGCAGTGAGATTTCCCAAGTCAGAATACTAGATTGGGATGCCATTTCCTTCTCCAGGGGATCTTCCCAACCCAGGGATTGAATCCGTGTCTTTTGCATCGGCAAGTGATTCTTTACTACTGAGCCACCAAGGAAGCCAACTATCTTTATTGTACTATATGGAAAAACAAAACTGTCTTTTCCTTAGAGGGAGAACTGTATGTTTAAAGGCTCTTCACTCTATCCACGTCCTTAAAAAGATAGTTGGAAGCAAAGGTGGTCACTGCATCTATTTGCCAGACGTGCAGAAATGCAGGAGGCTCATGGAGATTTAATGCTCAATATCCCAGTTTGGGCTACTATGGATGAACTTGCTGTAAACATGAACAGGGACATTTTGTATGGACATGTGTCTTAATTATCTTGGATAAATACCTAGGAGTGGAATTTCTGGTTTAAATGGTATGGGTGTGTTGAATTTTCAGAGGAAATGCCATATTGTTCTCCAAAGTGGCAATATCATTTTGCATTGGTCCCAACAATGTTTGAAATTTCCAGCTGCTACACAGCATCACCAGCATTTGGGATTTAAAAACTGTAGCCAATTTAGAGGATTGGTGGGGATTTTCCATTAGTTTTATTTATTTATTTATTTATTTTTAAATTTTTTTAAAATTTAATTTTATTTTTTAACTTTACAATATTGTATTGGTTTTTTGCCATATATTGAAATGAATCCCATTAGTTTTAACATACATTTCTTTAATGACTGATGATATTGAATATTTTTCTTAATTTTTTCCATCTACCTCTCTTTTAGGTAAAGTATTTAACTATTTAATTAAAATTTTGGGTTATTTGTCTTATTATTGAGGTTTCAGAGTTCTTTATATACTCTGGACACATGTTTTTTTACTGGATATTGTAGGGAGAGAATTTATGGATTTTTCATGTTTCTGCAGATATAAGCGGAAACTGACAGTTCTTGTTCCATACTGTCTTTATAGAGGTGTTTTGTGTGGCAAAATAGCCTTAGACAATTGAGATAATATCTCCCTTTGGGGAAAGAAAGTTTATTTGCTGTCTAGGACAATGAAGATAGCATCACCCAGGTTTGCTTGCAGCTCTTAAAAGAAAACGGCTTTCTAAGCTTGAAATTAATGAGTTGTGATGGAATCTACCACACATGTGTGAAGCATCCTCTAGGGCCTGGCTGCTTGTGGAGAGCACATAGGTGCTTGCTCTGCTGGGACTGATGCAGTCCTTCATCTGTGACCCAGGAGTCTCAGGTCTTCTGCTAGTCTGTGAAACTGTGGCAGGATGACATGCCAGTTTGCTAGGAGCATAAAATCTCTGACCTTTTATAGCTAGCTCCTTACAGATAGGTTTCCAAAATTTTTTTTCTCAGTCCATGTCCTACTCTGATTTTCTTAACATTAGCTTTTAAATACTTAAATCGTGATGAAATCTAATTCACGTTTTTAAAAATATAGAACTGCCTTATGATCCAGTAATCCCACTGCTGGGCATACACACTGAGGAAACCAGAAGGGAAAGAGACACGTATACCCCAATGTTCATCGCAGCACTGTTTATAATAGCCAGGACATGGAAGCAACCTAGATGCCCATCAGCAGATGAATGGATAAGAAAGCGGTGGTACATATACACAATGGAGTATTACTCAGCCATTAAAAAGAATACATTTGAATCAGTTCTAATGACGTGGATGAAACTGGAACCTATTATACAGAGTGAAGTAAGCCAGAAAGAAAAACACCAATACAGTATACTAACGCATATATATGGAATTTAGGAAGATGGTAACAATAACCCTGTGTACGAGACAGCAAAAGAGACACTGATGTATAGATCAGTCTTATGGATTCTGTTGCAGAGGGAGAGGGTGGGGAGATTTGGGAGAATGGCATTGAAACATGTATAATATCATGTACGAAACGAGTCTCCAGTCCAGGTTCGATGCACGATACTGGATGCTTGGGGCTGGTGCACTGGGACGACCCAGAGGGAGGGTATGGGGAGGGAGGAGGGAGGAGGGTTCAGGATGGGGAACACAGGTATACCTGTGGCGGATTCATTTTGATATTTGGCAAAACTAATACAATATTGTAAAGTTTAAAAATAAAATTAAATTAAAAAATATATATATATAATCCCTGCTTCTTGTGCCTTATAGTCATAAAATTGCGGCTAACTCAAGGGCAGAAGGATATTTTTCCTGTTTTCTTTTAGAAGCTTTATAACTTTAGGTTTTACGTTTAAACCTATGAGTCATTTTGAGTTAGTTTTTATATTTGGTATGAGGTTTATTAATGTTTTAAAATAAGGTTATTCAACTGTTCAGCATCATTTGTTGAAAAAATTGTCCCCTCTTTGTTGAATTTCCTAAGCATCTCAGTCCAAATTGGCTAAAAATGGATGGTCTGTTTATGTATTTCCTATTCTGTTTCATTCTTCTGTATGTATATTTTTAAGTCACACTATTTGGATTATTAAAGTTTTATAATAAAGTCTTAAAATTAGGTGGTGTAATTTCCACAACTGTTCTTTTTGAAAACTGTTTTACATATTCAAGATCATTTGCATTTTCATGGCATTTGAGAATCACCTTGATAATTTCCACATCAAAGAAGTTTCTGGAGTTTTTATTGGGATTGTGTTGAACTTTTGATCTATTTGGGGAGAAATGACATGTTTCTAATACTGAATCTTTTTGTGAACACAGTATCATCTCTTAATTTCTGTAGGTCTTTTTAAATTTCTCTCAGTAGTGTTTTGTATTTACCACTTACATATCTTGTAAATATTTTTGTTGAGTTTATCCCTCAATATTTAACATTTTCTGGTGCGATTATAAACGATACCACTTTGTTGTAAATTTTAATTTCCAACTGTTCTTTGCCAGCATATAGAAATATAATGAATTTTTATATATCTTACTGCCTTATCAACTCCTTAATTTTAATAGAGTTTCTTTGTGGGTAGACTCCACAGGTTTTTCTACATAATCATATGTTCTGGGAGTATCACCCACCCCCACCCCTAATTTGTATACATTTGATTTCTTTTTCATGTCTTAATGTACTGGATAGGATATCTACAACAATGTGGAATGGAAATAGGTTGGACATCCTTGTCTTGTTCTTGAACTGACAGGGAAGTACTTAGTCTTTCACAATTTAATACAAAATGTTGCTGCTGCTGCTGCTGCTGCTAAGTCACTTCAGTCATGTCCGACTCTGTGTAACCCCATAGATAGCAGCCAACCAGGCTCCCCCGTCCCTGGGATTCTCCAGGCAAGAACACTGGAGTGGGTTGCAATTTCCTTCTCCCATGCATGAAAGTGAAAAAGTGAAAGTGAAGTTGCTCAGTCGTGTCCGACTCTTCGCGACCCCATGGACTGCAGCCCACCAGGCTCCTCCACCCATGGGATCCTCCAGGCAAGAGTACTAGAGTGGGGTGCCATTGCCTTCTCCAATACAAAATGTTAGCAGTAGGTTTTTCCTAAATGCCCTTTCTTAGTATCAAGTTCCCTTCTGGTTCTAGTTTGCTAAGAGTTTGCATTATGAATGGATGTTGAATTTGTTCAAGGGCCTTTTCTGTGTCCGTTGGTCTTTCCTTTTATAGACTCCAGGATTGATTAGTTACATTGATTTTTGAATGTTGAAGCAAGCAGCCTTATGTTTCTGGAGTAAAACCAATATGGCTATGTTGTTTTAGTATATGTAGTTGAATTAAATTTATTAAAATTTTGTTAAAAATATTTGTCACATGTTCATAAGAAATATTGGTCTGTAGGGCTTTTTAAAAATTGCATGTCTTTTCTGGTTTTGGTATCAGGTTAATGATGCCCTCAAAATGAGTAGGGAAGAGTCCCCACCCCTTTATTTTCTAGAAGAGTTCATGTATATATGGCATTATTTCTTGAGTGTTTTGGAGAATTCACAAGTCAAGCTATCTGGGTCTAAACTTTTCTTTTGCAGGAAGTTTTGAAACTGTAAATTTATTTTCCTTAATAAATATAGGGCAATTCATGTTATCTTTTTCTTTCTGATGAGCCTGGGCAGATCATGTTTTTCAAGGAATTTAACCATTCCATCAAATTTATCAAAAGTATTGACATACACTTGTTCATCATCTTTCCTAATTATCCTTTTAGTATCTATATAGTCATGGCCCCACTCACTTCTGATTTGATAATTTGTGTTTTCTTTCTCTCTCTCTCCTCCTTTCCTCTGTCTCTCTATATTATGTCCAGTGTTTTCCAAACTTCAGTTCAGTCACTCAGTCGTGTCCAACTCTTTGCGACCCCATGAATCGCAGCACGCCAGGCCTCCCTGTCCATCACCAACTCCCGGAGTTCACTCAGACTCACATCCATTGAGTCAGTGATGCCATCCAGCCATCTCATCCTCTGTCGTCCCCTTCTCCTGTTCCCAATCCCTCCCAGCATCAGAGTCTTTTCCAGTGAGTCAACTCTTTGCATGAGGTGGCCAAAGTACTGGAGTTTCAGCTTTAGCATCAGTCCTTCCAAAGAAATCCCAGGGCTGATCTCCTTCAGAATGGACTGGTTGGATCTCCTTGCAGTCCAAGGGACCCCCAAGAGTCTTCTCCAACACCACAGTTCAAAAGCATCAATTCTTCGGTGCTCAGCCTTCTTCACAGTCCAACTCTCACATCCATACATAACCACTGGAAAAACCATAGCCTTGACTAGATGAACCTTTGTTGGCAAAGTAATGTCTCTGCTTTTGAATATGCTATCTAGGTTGGTCATAACTTTCCTTCCAAGCTGTAAGCGTCTTTTAATTTCATGGCTGCAGTCACCATCTGCAGTGATTTTGGAGCCCCCAAAAATAAAGTCTGACACAGCTTCCACTGTTTCCCCATCTATTTCCCATGAAGTGATGGGACCGGATGCCATAATCTCGTTTTCTGAATGTTGAGCTTTAAGCCAACTTTTTCACTCTCCTCTTTCATCAAGAGGCTTTTTAGTTCCTCTTCACTTTCTGCCATAAGGGTGGTGTCATCTGCATATCTGAGGTTATTGATATTTCTCCCAGCAATCTTGATTCCAGCTTGTGCTTCTTCCAGTCCAGCGTTTCTCATGATGGACTCTGCATATAAGTTAAATAAGCAGGGTGACAATATACAGCCTTGACATACTCCTTTTCCTATTTGGAAGCAGTCTGTTGTTCCATGTCCAGTTCTAACTGTTGCTTCCTGGCCTGCATACAGATTTCTCAAGAGGCAGGTCAGGTGGTCTGGTATTCCCGTCTCTTTCAGAACTTTCCACAGTTTATTGTGATCCACACAGTCAAAGGCTTTGGCATAGTCAATAAAGCAGAAATAGATGTTTTTCTGGAACTCTCTTGCTTTTTCCATGATCCAGCAGATGTTGGCAATTTGATCTCTGGTTCCTCTGCCTTTTCTAAAACCAGCTTGAACATCAGGAAGTTCACGGTTCACGTATTGCTGATGCCTGGCTTGGAGAATTTTGAGCATTACTTTACTAGTGTGTGAGATGAGTGTAATTGTGCGGTAGTTTGAGCATTCTTTGGCATTGCTTTTCTTTGGGATTGGAATGAAAACTGACCTTTTCCAGTCCTGTGGCCACTGCTGAGTTTTCCAAATTTGCTGGCATATTGAGTGCAGCACTTTCACAGCATCATCTTTTAGGATTTGAAATAGCTCAACTGGAATTCCATCACCTCTGCTGGCTTTGTTCATAGTGATGCTTTCTAAGGCCCACTTGACTTCACATTCCAGGATGTCTGGCTCTAGGTCAGTGATCACATCATCGTGATTATCTGGGTCATGAAGATCTTTTTTGTACAGTTCTTCTGTGTATTCTTGCCATCTCTTCTTAATATCTTCTGCTTCTGTTAGGTCCATACCGTTTCTGTCCTTCATCGAGCCCATCTTTGCATGAAATGTTCCCTTGGTATCTCTAATTTTCTTGAAGAGATCTCTAGTCTTTCCCATTCTATTGTTTTCCTCTATTTCTTTGCATTGATCACTGAGGAAGGCTTTCTTATCTCTTCTTGCTATTCTTTGGAACTCTGCATTCAGATGCTTTTATCTTTCCTTTTCTCCTTTGCTTTTCACTTCTCTTCTTTTCACAGCTATTTGTAAGGCCTCCCCAGACAGCCATTTTGCTTTTTTGCATTTCTTTTCCATGGGGATGATCTTGATCCCTGTCTCCTGTACAATGTCACGAACCTCTGTCCATAGTTCATCAGACACTGTATCCATCAGATCTAGGCCCTTAAATCTATTTCTCACTTCCACTGTATAATCATAAGGGATTTGATTTAGGTCATACCTGAATGGTCTAGTGGTTTTCCCTACTTTCTTCAATTTAAGTCTGAATTTCCAAACTTAAATGGATATAAAAAATTTACTCTGAAATCATTTTCCTTCTTTCTCAAAGAGTTTTAAAATTTTTTTTTGTTTCTATTCATGCCTGTTGGCAGTGAATTACCTGTTTTAGTATATGTATCTGCAAAAAATAATTCATCTTTATCTCTTGAAGATTTTTCTTTTTCTGGATGTACAATTCCAGATTATGTTTGTTTTTATTCTTTTCATTGTCTTCTGGTTTACAGTGTTTCTGACTAAAATTTCATGGTACTGTTATCTTTGTTTCTTAATATATAATATATCTTTTCTCCTTTGGTTAAAATGTTTTTAAAACTTATTTATTTTCATAATAATTTGATTATCATGTGACTTAGTGTAGTTTTCTTTTTCACCAGTCTTTGACTATTGAGATGATTGGATTTGCAGGGTTTTTTTTAAAGCCTTCATCAACAACTTTTAAATTTTTATCAGATCTTTTGTTTCATCTTAATCTCCTTTCACTTTCCTATTTCTTTGCATAGGGAAGCTAAATGAGAACACACTCCTGTTGCAGTAACTATGTACTTTCATAAGAAGGATGATTAAAAAAAATTTTTTTTTCAATTTAAAAACTGTCCTTTTTGCCTTTTTGCGCCAATTAACGGAAAAGTAAGTTGAGTAATATTATTTCTACACTTAGAGAAAATAAATCTCTCTGTATATGTACACACACATACCTTCTTCAACATGGGACATGCTACACAGTTGCTTTTATAAATGATCTCTTTGGTTTTTCTATTTTTATTATTAATTGGTTAATAGAACACTGATTCTTTATAACATTTTATGCAAATACAACATATATGTAGCTTTGGGTAAATGAATAAACTGTTATATGCTATAGTCTTATTGTTGTATTTTAAGATTTAAGAGCAGAGTGGGCAGACTAGATTGAAACTCTGGCCACTCTCTTTTGAGTAGTTTTACACCATTTTAGTCATATTGAAATTATTTTTCCAGAATTTTATCTTAAGGAAGTTGATAGTTTTACTGTTTGGCTCCATCTGTATGCATCAGATTGCCACATGGTTGAATGATTGTTGATAATTAACAAAAAGGGATTTAAGCTAATAACCCTGTGCTCAGGTCCAAAAGAAGTGTAAGGACCAGAGGTCTGTTATGTGCTCTCAAATAAACTAGTTCTGTGACTGATATTGTCAGGTGTAGCACAAGGGTTACCCATTCTATCTAAATTGGTAACTGAGTTATCTCTGGGTGTTTAAAAGATCTTTTACTCCCATTAATATGTGCAGTACTTTAAAATGTCTTGGTAATCTCCTCAACATCTTATGAGATAAACAGAAAGAAATTAGTATATTTATGCAAATTTAGTAACTAGGGCATTAAGAATTGAGGTACTTTTCCAAGTCTATGCAAGGCATCAGTATCAGAATAGCTTTTGGATTGCTTGGGTAAATTCATTCTGATTGTGGTATCTGATGAGTCATGTGGGTGAGTATTCAAGAGATTTTTATCCTCAGTTCTGCTATTTCTGTGGGTATCACTGTTTTGGTTATTTGAAACCAAGGATACTCATAAGTCCTTAATTTGGACACAACTGGTAAAAATGGTCAGTTTATCCTTTTAAAAAAATGCAATGGCATTAGGATAGTCATGGGAATTAAAGTATGTTAGAAGCATCTGCTCTGCAGTCAAGAAACCCTGTCGCTCATGTTAATCTCTTCCTCAAACATTCAAAACTATGCCTTGAAGGGGAGTTATTCTGAAAAGTTGCGAACGTATTATATGGCATGCATGCTCAATCACGTCCAACTCTTTGCAACCCCATGGACTATAGATCACCAGACTCCTCTGTTCATGAAATTTTCTAGGCACGAATACTAAAGTGGGCTGCTGTTTCCTTCAGTGAATTGTATGTGTGTATATATGCATGTATGTACAATACAGACCTATGTACATATACCTTTGAGGCAGAGGAGGAGGGAGAAACTGTTTATAGGGCAGTGAGGATGGCAGTGGTTTGAGGTTGAACAAATAGTTTGTTTTTATTTATTTATTTATTTATTTTTAATAGTTTGTTTTTAATGTCAGGAATTTGTAAGGAAGATGATGGCAACAGTGAAGCTGGGTTTGAAATGTCTTTTCTAATGATTGATTTTATTATGAAAGATGTTTCTCATTCATAGGTAAAATGTTACCATCTTAAGGGATTTTATAGGAAGAAGATATTCTTCCTAATCTCATATATAGGAACTAATATTTTAAGTAGTTAATTTTAATCATATTATAAAGTCTGCAGTGGGTGTTTGTTGGCATCAATTCAGCTCCTTAATGCCTTCATCATAGATTGAGAATCCTTATATCTTTTAACTCCATTGTCCTTCTTTTCTTTTCTTTTGTCTTGAGAATTGCTGCTTGATGGTCACAAGATTGCCTCCCAAGCTTATGATGGGTTCCCTTTCAGCAGGAACACAAATATGCTAAAAACCTACCAGGTGAATTCCCTGCACGTCTCATGGCCAGGACTGGATTATGGGACTGTGTCTAGCTGTGAGGGAGGGTGGGAAACTGACTCAGTTTCATCCTAATCCATCACCAGAGTCTGGGCACATTGCTACCCTAAGGAATAAAGTATGGGGTTAAATCTTAGGTAGCAATAAACAGTGTCTGTCACAGAGGGTGTATTTTTATCCTTCGTTACTATAACCTAAGTAGTACTCTTCCAGATAATAAAGTAGTCCATGTATTCACTAAAAGAGATTTACCTTGTACTCTAACATTCTTTATTCTTTAAATACCAACATGCCTCTGTGAAGTTTCTGTATTTGTTAACTGTGTCTCTCTTAATTTTGTAGAGGAAAACTGTTTGTGGAAGATTTGATTACAGATCCACAATAGGAAGGAAATATAACCCCCGCCTCAAAATGTGCAATTATAGATGATTAAAACTTTAACAAAAGCAAAAGATACTCCTAAATTTAAGCTGTATAGTAGTTGCACAGGAAATATTTATGTTCCCATTTGATGCTAGAATCTTTGACAGTAAGGAAATACCAAAATTTGAGTTATGTGTTACATCACTTAAATATCAAGAATTCAAGTAAACCTTTAAAAAATAAGTTTAATAAGAATATAGTAGTGCTCGCTTCGGCAGCACATATACTAAAATTGGAACAATACAGAGAAGATTAGCATGACCCCTGCAAGGATGACACGCAAATTCGTGAAGTGTTCCATATTTTTAGATCTCAACGTAAGACCAGAAACTATAAAACTCCTAGAGGAGAACATAGGCAAAACACTCTCCAACATACATCACAGCAGGATCCTCTATGACCCACCTCCCAGAATATTGGAAATAAAAGCAAAAATAAACAAATGGGACCTAATTAACCTTAAAAGCTTCTGCACATCAAAGAAAACTATTAGCAAGGTGAAAAGACAGCCTTCAGAATGGGAGAAAATAATAGCAAATGAAGCAACTGACAAACAACTAATCTCAAAAATATACAAGCAACTCCTACAGCTCAACTCCAGAAAAATAAATGACCCAATCAAAAAATGGGCCAAAGAACTAAATAGACATTTCTCCAAAGAAGACATACAGATGGCTAACAAACACATGAAAAGATGCTCAACATCACTCATTATCAGAGAAATGCAAATCAAAACCACTATGAGGTACCATTTCACACCAGTCAGAATGGCTGTGATCCAAAAGTCTACAAATAATAAATGCTGGAGAGGGTGTGGAGAAAAGGGAACCCTCTTACACTGTTGGTGGGAATGCAAACTAGTACAGCCACTATGGAGAACAGTGTGGAGATTCCTTAAAAAACTGGAAATAGAACTGCCTTATGACCCAGCAATCCCACTGCTGGGCATACACACTGAGGAAACCAGAAGGGAAAGAGACACGTGTACCCCAATGTTCATCGCAGCACTGTTTATAATAGCCAGGACATGGAAGCAACCTAGATGTCCATCAGCAGATGAATGGATAAGAAATCTGTGGTACATATACACAATGGAGTACTACTCAGCCATTAAAAAGAATACATTTGAATCAGTTCTAATGAGGTGGATAAAACTGGAGCCTATTATACAGAGTGAAGTAAGCCAGAAGGAAAAACACCAATACAGTATACTAACGCATATATATGGAATTTAGAAAGAGGGTAACAATAACCCTGTATACGAGACAGCAAAAGAGACACTGATGTATAGAACAGTCTTATGGACTCTGTGGGAGAGGGAGAGGGTGGGAAGATTTGGGAGAATGGCATTGAAATATGTAAAATATCATGTATGAAATGAGATGCCAGTCCAGGTTCGATGCACGATACTGGATGCTTGGGGCTAGTGCACTGGGACGACCCAGAGGGATGGTATGGGGAGGGAGGAGGGAGGAGGGTTCAGGATGGGGAACATGTATACCGGTGGCGGATTCATTTTGATATTTGGCAAAACTAATACAATTATGTAAAGTTTAAACATAAAATTAAAAAAATAAAAGTATATAGTAAATACCTACTCTGTTTCAAGAACTGTGTTAGCACAATGGAGACAAAAGGTGCAAATTAAAATTTTCCTTTAACCTCACAATGAAATGACATAAATTTCTCAATAACACAGGGAATCAAGTATTCAAAATCTAAACAGTGAGTTGAGATTTTTGTCACCAAGATGACTCAGGAGTCTTGAAGTACAAGGGTATAAGTATAGGGCTAGGTGGTCAGTTTTAAACAAAATAAATAGTACTGATGAATACTATTCCCCAAACACTGTTTTTCCAATTTGATGATATAGGAAAAATAAAAGTGTTAGTTGCTCAAAGTAAAAGTGTTAGTTGCTCAGTCGTGTTGACATTTTTGTAACCCTATGGACTGTAGCCCGCAAGACTCCTCTGTCCATGAGATTTCCTAGGAAAGAATACTGGTGTGGGTTGCCATTCCCTTCTCCAGGGGATCTTCCTGACCCAGGGATTTATCTGGTCTCCTGAGTTGCAGGTAGATTCTTTACTGTGTGAGCCACCGGGGAAGCCATGGTGAGAATATAGAGATAGAACAAATATTTGGTGATAGTTTTCTTTCCACTTTCAAGCCAAGCACTTTGACATTCTGAAGGCACAGTCTGTTTCCACTTTCAAGCCAAGCACTTTGACATTCTGAAGGCACAGTTTGTTTCATAAGCAAAAGAGATAGTGCTGTTATATTGAGAAGATATTCTCACATGGTACATACAGTATTCATTCTAGGGACACAGGAATAAGAAAATAATTGAAGACATTTATTTTGAAGTGATCCGGACATTCAGTTAGGAAATAGGATTACCTGGGCCCCATCATAAAGAACATGCCAAAAGGGGTTCTGATCTCCATTTTAGAGATGTGGAAACTAATCTCGGAATCAGTAACTTGCCCAAGTTTTTGCAAACTATACCCCCATAATGGCAGTACTGGCAGCCCTAAAAGGTTGGAGTATAAAATTTCTGACTCCATTTCATGTAGCTCACAATGATGCTCAGTCTCACTCACACAGAATAACACAGGGAGCTTTAAAAAATACTAAAGACTGGCCCGCACCCTATACCCATTAATCCAGATCTCTGGTGCGTGGGACCCAGGCACTGGCATTGTATAAAAAAACAAACACTTCCTCAGGTGATTGTCTTGGGTAGCCAAGGTTGAGACCAGTGATTATGCTGTAAACCTGAGAATATGATGAGCTGGGTTGTGGAATCAGGATGATCCGTAGCCGGTGGGTTCTCATATCTTATTTCCTGACCTGAAAGTAAAGGCAGACAGACTCCTTGTGTTTTGTTTGGAATAGTGTTGTCTTGTAACATCATCCTTTCTAGCCATTCTTCTTTCTTCTGCTTTCAAGTGACTCATGCTGAACAGTACACTTATTTCATGTTACAACTTGGTTCTTCACAGGTTGTCCCAATGCCCCATTTATCATTGTGGTCATGGGCACAACCCAGAAATTTAGAACAATGCAAGTCATTTAGAAATTCAAAACATGGTTTCTGGTAATGCTGCAGGAAGTATTTTAAGGTTAATTTTTATTTCCATGGTATCCTTGACTCCTTCCTGAAGTAGTTTAAAAACTGGTTATTGGCAGAGAGGAGAAATACTTGGAAGGGATTTGGGTATACACTGAGATACGTGTGATTGGTCCTGATTTAAATGTTGGAAATGAGAACTGAGTCACTGATGGCTTTTTAAATTCTGAATCTTATCTTTACTGGAATACTTATCTTAACACTACCTGGGTAAAGATTTGTTAGAGAATTCAACTCATTCTTTTTAAAGGAACTGAGATCCTAGTTTTATCACACACACACACATACACAGACAGAGGAATTTTCTTCCTTTTAGATAAAATGAAGGAAAGGAGACATGAATTCTGTTAGATATATTCTGACTCAAGACAAAGAGTCTAAATATGATGGTCATCTCAGACTCACCCTTTGTCCAAACCTTAGACAGATTGTTTTCCGTGGTCTTTGGTTCATCACTGCTGGTCCTCACACATCTTTGAGATTTCGGATGTATATGTGCTTTAAAAAAATTATACATCACACTTTACTCCCCTGCCTAGAACAGTCTGTGAAAATGACTTATTTGAATCACAAACTTACCGTTCACCAGGCAGGGGACTTTGAACGAGTTGCTTAACTCCTCTAAGAATGAGTTCAGTCATCTCTAAAATGAAGATAACTCTATGGCTGTAGGAATTAAAGTGAGATAATGTATGTAAAGCATCTAGTACAAATTCTGGGACATGGTAATTATTCAATAGAAGTAATCTGTCTTGTCTTTTCCTTCCCTTTCCCTCTATCAAAATATATTCTCAGGAAGAAACTGAGGTCAGTTGTTTATACATAAGTGAGAACTTGTCCATTTTTTCATTTTTTAGGATACTCTAAAGAAGTAGATGTCTACTGACAGTGGTGGTGGTAGTAATACAGTTATGCTTACTGTATCCTTTACTATGAAAGTTATTGATTAGCTGGCTTATCCTCTTTACAGAAACTTAATACCGAAGAAGTCATTCCATGCAGGCAGCTTTCTACTCTGCGTGCAGAAGAAGACCTATGCCAAGTCACATTCAGGGATATGCTTGTGCGGGTAGCACTGAATGGCTATCTCAGAATGACCTGTCCTCAGAGCTGTATCCCAGCTGACTCAGGATAAGAGTAATCGTGAAAGTGAGGAACTAAAGAGGGCAGGTGTGGGAAAGCAATTAGGCTGGACTTCTGTGAAAATTCTTACAAAGAAGTCACAGTAATTAGCAGAATGGAAAATATGATCTTCAGCCACTTGGAGCCCCACTGGACATACATACCTGGGCTTCCCAGGTGGCGCTAGTAATTAAGAACCTGCCTGCCAACGCAGGAGACATAAGAGATGTGGGTTCAGTCACTGGGTCGAGAAGATCCCCTGGAAGAGGGCATGGCAACTCACTCTTGCTTGGAGATTCTTGCTTGGAGAATCCCATGGACAGAGGAGCCTGGCGGGCTACAGTCCAGGGGGTCACAAAGAGTCAGACACAACTGAGGCCACTTAGCATGCACACAAACAGGCACACAACAGCCCAGCCCACTTCAGGCTGGAGGGTGTGAGAAACTCTGTAAGGGAGGCTTGAACTGCCTTTCAAATATTTCTCAGACACTCCTTGCTGGGATACTTGTCAGAAGTGCCCTAAGTCTGTTTTTCTAGAGACATGAAACCCTTATTCAAGGACTTGTGGAGAGAAGGCAGACATGGCTTCAGACTCTGTTCTCAATTTTTACTGGAGGGCATACCTCATTTACAAAAGGAGAGTTAGATTATGTGATCCTGTAAAACTTGGCATAGAGAAACTGAAAGCAAATATTTACCCTACAAGGACTGGTTAGCCATGTTAAGGTATTGAGACTTACCTTGTATGATTTTAAGGAAGTTTATTGAGTTATTAATGCAATGATGTTATCTCTGATTAATAAATGTTAGGAAACTGCTGTCAGATTTCTGGTAAATATTTAACAATACTTGTGAATCAGACAGCAGAAATGGAGTAAAATCCGCCCACCCCATCCCCCCTCCCTTAAAAAAAAAAGCCACATTTTTCTTTTGGCTCAAATCAAAGTAAAATACTTTGTCCTATGCAATTGGCCTCTCTGTCATTGTGCATCTTTTAAGTTTCTGGGTCAGCACTGTGGGGAAATTGACACAGTTTCCAAAGGACCCTCAGATAAGTTTGCTCCATTTTGTTGATTCGTATGAAGAAACACAATACCTAATTTTTACTGAGAATATCCTAAAATGCCTTAATCCTGACTTTGACCAAGGAAAGTAAGAGGTCTTTTGGCTTCTTCATTGCTCTCTGTCTGTGGTACGTACATGTGTCTGTGTGTGCATATCTGTGGGTTCGTCTGTATGAATGTGTTCAGAAAGAATATTTGCAACAGTATTGAGATCCTGAACGTCAAGACAAAGTTTCCTTCAACAAATGACGGTGTTGTTTGGAAACTTCTTTTTGGTGTCAGTTCTACCTAATACATTTCAGCTCCTTCATAGCCTGAGGGTTGTGATAGTTGATGCCATGGGAGTCCAGAATATTGGCATGTGACTTCAAAGAAGAGATCAAAGAGAGAAATTCTAGAGGAGTTCCAAGTGTGTTCTGTAGCTGTTGGTGGAGAGTAGCAAACATTTATGATTCACTAGTAGTGTCTACACTACATCGAATGGAGTAGAGATTTGGTACTCATTTTGTTATTCATCTGTTGTCTCCCTAGGTTGATAACACACACCAATTAGGATAATTAGCTAATTGACCGAGCTCTACTTTGTCTTTTGTTTTATAGACAGTCCTAGACTATAGATGCCAAATGTGTGGTTCTGTCCTTGTGCACAATTCTTAAGATGACTTCAGGCCAGTCTAAACATTGCCTAGGGATTGTTTATCATGGCTGATTTAATACTCCTCCTGAAGCATGTACACTATTAATTTGTGCTGAGGAATTTCCAACAAAGCAAACATTTACACAAAGAGGGTGATTCCCTTTGAGCTGCAGGGGTGGATCAAGCCAGTGGGATCAAAATAGAAATGACTATGTTGAGGTCCTCAGGACTTTAATCATGTTTAATGACTGTACAGATTGCGCCAGAAGGAGGGAAGATGTGATGTCTCTTTGTGGCTGTGCAGTGTATCCTGTGGTGTATTTATGTGCAATAGGGGGGCCTTACTGTGGCTTTCACCCCAACTCCATTTACTGGCTGTCAGTAGAAAGACAGAGTTGGCATATTGAAAAACACAGAGAAGAGGACGAGGCAAAAGAAGTGGAAGGATGTGAGGATAAAGGGAGGTCTTCCAGAATTACCAAAAATTCATTCCACAGAGCAAGTCCTTCTCAACTGCTTCTTGTTCATGGAAATCTTTTCACCTGCCTTGCCAAGGCCTTGAAGATGATATCTGGGAGATATTAAGCAATCCAGAAAATTTATTCATCGGCTTTGATTCATCTTTATTCCTGAAAGAGCAGAGAAATCAAAGTTGTTTTCCTCCTCTCCCCAGATTCAGGATGTATAATGCCTTAATGGCTTGTTCCCTATTTAGAGCAAATACATGAGTCAAATTTGATATACTGACTCACAACTATGAGTCAGTGGATCACACTGGGGCCAATCCTGTTCTGTTATGAGAAATGAAGACTTCCTCTTGGCACATATTTTGGCTCTGGATTGAAACTGAATAATCAACATCTTTGGTTAAATTGTTGAATTTGGAAAGTAAACTGAAATACACAGGCAATCAGTGATCTCCTCATCTCTCACAGATAGCACTGGTTTTAGGACGTGAAGCCTTGTGCATTTGGGGCTCCTATTTGAAATCAGTGCCCTTTCTGAGGGCTTCTCACTCAGTGAGCTTGAATTTAAGATCGAGTGGTTCTGGGTGTTGCAAGGAAACAACAGACTAGAGTGGAGTCTATCTAACAGACACTCCCGGTCCACTATGAGGAGCATCCTTGCTGCATGGGATTGAACCTGAACTCTAATACCCCAGAGACCACCACAATCTAACCTTTGGAACCAAAGCACAAGAGCTAAGATGAAGGCACTCTGTATGATCTGTGATCGTATTATTGCCAACTATGAATCAGTAATGCTAGAAATTCATTTTTTTTGAAATGAAAATATTTGAGATCTGAAGGAAGAACAGACTAATAGCTGACTCATTCCACCAAAGGAGAGCTTCAAAGAAGTTACCCAATCAAGACAACGTATTGCTTGATTTTTTAGAAGAAAAAGAAAACATCTGGCACTTTTCAATGAATAATGAAATAAATATAAAAGCAGAATTTTCTGTCTCTGAAATTGAAAGAATCCCTTAAGTTGTGAAGATATTATATCAACCTTCTTAATTCTTTGTAGGAATTTTGGATTTTAGCTATCTTTACAGATTGTTTTGATATCGTCATAAAAGCTTTCTAAATGGGGGTATTTCCAACTCTTGTAAATGTCAAAGCCACACCCAGTCTTTTCCTGTGTCCTTAGGGGTGCTTATCCCTTGCCTTTTCCTACAGGGTTGGGCTGAGATTTGAATGCTGAAGCCCAGGGAAATCAGACCCTGGTTAGGAGGAGCTAGACTAGGTGAGCAAAGTTACCTGGACATACCAGGCTATGCTTGCAGGGATGTGAAACAAGGACTTATGGATTGCAGTGGTATGTCTGGTGAAGCCCACTGAGTCTGGAAATCAGTAAAATATCTACTAGATCTTATTGTGGTTTTGTTTTCCAGCATGCTATGCTAAGTCGCTTCAGTCATGTCTGACTCTGTGCAACCCCATAGATGGCAGCCCACCAGGCTCCTCCGTCCCTGGGATTCTCCAGGCAAGAACACTGGAGTGGGTTGCCATTTCCTTCTCCAATGCATGAAAAGTGAAAAGTGAAAGTGAAGTCGCTTAGTCGTCTCCAACTCTTAGTGACCCCATGAACTGCAGCCTACCAGGCTCCTCCGTCCATGGGATTTTCCAGGCAAGAGTACTGGAGTGGGGTGCCATTGCCTTCTCCTTTCCAGCATGAGTATCTACTATTTGCCCAACACAATGCTAAAGGATCTCTTAGCGCCCTTGGCCCCACACACCCTGAGTTTTTCCCTTCACCACCTAGACTGACAACAACGTGGTCTGATAGAAAGTAGGAGGACTTTTGAATGAGAGTTCCAAGTTTATACCTGAGCACTGGCCTTCACTTGTGTGGCCTTCAGTTCTTCATATTTCCTGAATCTCACATTACTGACTTACAAGAATAAAAGCATCTTCTATATTTAAAATAGTTGGCAAGCTTAGTACATTTTTTTTATGAAGTTCTCATTTTAGACTTGAGCAAAGTATTAAGGGAAATAGAGCAATAAAATAAATGAAAGAAACTGAAGTATGTGTGGAAAATAATATTTATGAGGGAAAATGGAAGGCCAGTTGGGACACAGGCAGCTTATGAACCAAGGAGGGGATAGTTGTCTGGGCAAGGATTTGAAAGGTCTGCTGCCAAATGAGTCAACTGTGTCCCAGAACTGGGTTCCAGACTTCCCCTCTAGCTTGTGTGGTCAGATTGATAGTAAGGGGGACATCCTCATTCTGTCAGAACCATCTGTCACAGGGCCAAGCCCATCCTTTGTGTATCAGGAGGAGTGGGCCTGTACCCTTAATGTGGAGAGAGGTAATTTGTGTAGAATCACTGTCCTGCTCTTAGTTGGGAGTTTTATATCTAGAGTCTGTGGCACCTGAGTCAAAGTTGAACATTACATTATGAGTTTCTCTTGGGCATGGCCTTTTTCTGTCTGGCGAGGATGTGTGAGTTTACACAAAACTGAGAAAAACAGAGGGCTAGATATGCAAGTTCCTGCAAGAGGAGGATATCATATTTAAATTTCTCCTTTTTTTGTTATATGTTTGCTTTTCCAGTTTTTACCTTTTTTCATTACTGTAATGCTTTGGGGATTCTTTGGAAAGTGAGCAGTGTATACTTAGCTGTCACAGAGTTAGCACTGACCTGGCCAGGAGTCCAGGGTGAACGACAGCAGTGTGTTAAGTCAGGGCTGTAGTCTGGAGCAGAGTGAGAGTGGAAGTTCTTGGGGGTCTCTGGAGTGGGAGGACATAGAATCTTGGGGGTCAGAGAATCATTTTGTGCCTACTTCAGAAATGTGGTTCAGTTATAATCCCACTCCAGAGTCTCTTTCTGCTCCTCTGCTTCATACACCCATTTGGGGTGGGTATCTACCAGGTAGGTAGGTCCAACCTGCAGTTAGAAAGTTAGATATCTACAGATACAATTTACCCCTGATCAAAACCCACTGAAACTGCTTCATTTGGCAGTCCAGAGGGAAGTGGAGCCTCTGGGATGGGAGGCAGACTGAATGAAGAGCAGGAATGCGTGGAGTGTATAATCCATGAAGAGGAAATTGAACGTTGATTATGTTCAGATGGCCCATGGAATTTTGATTAATTCCAACAGGGAGAGCAGCCAGTTGTGAGAATGATGTCCTTCAGTGTGTGAGAGATGCTAAGAACCAGTTCACAGCTGCAGTGGCCAGGCTTAGACAGAAGTAGGTATAGTTGAGCTGGAAGAACAGGAAGGAAGGCAGAGTGTACAGGCAAAGCTACAGTTAGGGGGGTAGGTCAGTGGATGGAGAATAAGAAAGTTCTTGTCTTTATGCTTCTAATTTCAGTGATAAGACACAAGGTTATCAGCTGGTGGTGAGAAAGGGAGGTGTGTTGGGAGGTATGACTGGGAAGTGAATGGCAGAGGAAATGAGATCACTGGAGATGAGCTGGTCCAGAAACCAAAAAGCCAAGATAACAGAAAGATTTTCCACAGGAATACACCTGTGTATATAAAGAATGGTGACGGGGAGATAGAGAAAGCCGTGCGCTGAACTCTTCAAGAAATGAGGGGCAATCAGATGGATCTCTGTAGATTATTGTAGCAAGAAGAGAGATTGGGTGCTCTAGACACAGGCATGACTTTTGCTGAAAGTTGCTGTGTTTGTGTTATTGTCATGGGAAAGAATAAAGATCTGGAAGCAGAGTTAAATGGCAAGGACAACTCTGACAGTATTTCCTGGTCTGGTAGCTCTAGCTCAAGGGTGAGACAGCAAGACAATGAAAAGTTTTTAGGGGAAGCAAGTCCTCAAGGGAATCCAGATTTCAGATGTGGCAAGAAGGTGTAGGGAGCAGTCATATGGGACACTGAGGTTTACCTGGGAATTGTGCTGACAGGTGATTGGGAATGCCGAGAAGAGCAGGAAGGATGAATGTGGGCTCTGAAAGTGGGTCCAATGAGAGGACAACAAGTAGCCATATGGAAATGAAGGTCTGGGTGATAAGGGATGACTTGGAAATTTTAGAAGAATGAAAATATTCTTATGAACATATTTGGGGGGTGGCTATAGAGGCTATGGACTTCCTTGGTGGCTCAGTGGTAAAGAATCTGCCTGCAATGCCGGAGGCACAGGAAATGTGTGTTTGAGTCCTGGGTGGGGAAGATCCCCTTGAAGGAGGAAATGGCAATCCATTCCAGTATTCTTGCCTGGAGAATCCCATAGACAGAGGAGTATGGCGAGCTACATAGGGTCAACAAGAGTCGGACACAGCTGAAGTGACTGAGCACACATGTATACATAGAAGCTATATGATTTAGCTTTATCATCATCATCGTCAGACTGGTTAAGTGCTTGTCACTTGGATACAGCCAATTTCAGATTTGATCTGTTAGTGTAAGTTCTGTCTCCTGGAACATGTTTATTACTAGTGATTCATGAGACTTGAAATAAACTTAGAGACCTTTAGTTGACTTGTGTGTGTCCCTCTGTGTGTCATCAGTTTTATGGAGGTTTATTTTATATACAGGAAGCAGTGAGATTTATCCTTTATGTGTATCATTTTATGAGTTTTGATAAATGCATATACTATCAACTCAAGATCTAGACTCATTCTAATAGCTCCCAACATTCACTTGTGTTTATAATTGACACCTTATTCCTGCCCTCAGCACTTGGCAACCACTGATCAGTTTTGGTTCCTATAATTTTGCCATTTTCAGAACGACAGCTAAGAGGACGCATGTAGTATTTGGACTTTTGAGCCTAGCTGCTGTCCCTTAAACATAATGCAGTTGAAATTCATTCTTGTTGTGTATATCAGTAGTTTGTTCCTTCTTTGTGCTGAGTGTTCTACCATTTTGTGGATGTAACACTTTTTATTTTTGAATTTGTCAGTTGAAGAGCATGTGTTTTATTTTTAGTTTTTGTTGATTATGAGTAAAGCCACTGTAAACATTTAAGTATGTATACATTTTTGTGGGAACATAAGTTTTCATTTTTCTTGGGTGAAAAAATCAAGGAGATGGGTGGATCATATGGTAAGTAAATGTTTAACTCATAAGAAACTGCAAAGCTAATGTCCAGAGTGGTTGTAATGTTTTGCATTCCTGCCAATGGTGCATGAGAGCTTAAGTTGCTCCTCATCCTTCCAGTGTTGATATCATCAGTTGTGTAAGATTTTTTTTTTGACCAATCAAGTGGGGGTGTGGTATTATCACATTGTGGTTTTAATTTGTGCTTTCCTAATGACTGAAGATGGTAAGCATCTTTTCATGTGCATATTTTCCGTTTATTTGTATTTCTTCTTTGTTCAAATCTTTTGCCTATTTATTTTTCTTATTATTGAATTTGAAGTTTCTTTACCTAACATGTCTTTCAAAAATATTTTATCCAAGGCAGCTTTTCTATCTTAATTTTCTTAACAGTATATTTGGAAGAACAGAAGTTTGTATTTTAGTAAATTTCACTTTATCAATTTTATAAATAAAGGATTGTATTTTTGTAGCTAACAAATCACTGCCTAACCTAATGTCACAAGTATGTTTTGCTATGTTTTCTTCCAGGTATGCTATACTTTAGAGTTTTGCATTTAAGTCTATAATCCATTTTAAGTTAATTTTGTGTATAGTCCTTGACCTTAATGTGAAGATCAAGGATTATTATTTTTTTGAATATTGAAGTCCGATTTTTCCAGCAGCATTTGTTGTAAAGACTGTCCTTTATCATTTTAATTACCTTTGCACCTTTAGTGAAAAGTTAGTTGACCATATCTGTCTTGGTGTAATTCTGGGCTTTCCATTTTATTCCATTGAATAGAGTTAGTACCATATTTCCTTGATCAATGTTCCTTTACAGAAAGCCTTGAAATCAGGTACTGTGAGTCCAGCAGTAATGAGTCTTCCATTGCATAAACGTGTGATGTATCTCCATGTACTTAGGTGTTCTTTCAATTTCTTCATTAGTTCTTGTAGTTTTCAATATATGGATGGTGATACTATTTTGTTAGATTTATACCTAATACTTTCATGCTTTTTATTGTGATGGCAAATATACTTGATAAAAATTTTACTATAAAAATTTAAATTTCCAGTGGTTATTGTAAATATATCAAAATGAAATTGATTTTTTGTATTGCCCTTTATCTGTTACACTTTACTGGAGTCTGTAGAATCTTTTTGGAATTTTCTTTGTTGTCTGAAAGTAGTAGCTTTCTTCTCCTTTCCAATTCTTATACCTTTTTATTTATTTTTGTCATCTTATTGTACTGGCTTCAAATTCCAGTGTGATCTTAAATAGAGGTGGTAACTCTTGACTTTCTCGTGGTATTAAGGGGAAGACATTGTGTTTCTACGTTAAGTATAGTTTGCTGCTGCTGCTGCTAAGTCGCTTCAGTCGTGTCTGACTCTGTGCGACCCCGTAGACGGCAGCCCACCAGGCTCCCCTGTCCCTGGGATTCTCCAGGCAAGAACACTGGAGTGGGTTGCCATTTCCTTCTCCAATGCATGAAAGTGAAAAGTAAAAGTGAAGTTGCTCAGTCGTGTCTGACTCTTTGCGACCCCATGGACTGCAGCCCACCAGGCCCCTCCGTCCATGGGATTTTCCAGGCAAGAGTACTGGAGTGGATTGCGATTGCCTTTTCCTTAAGTATAGTTTAGCTGAACTCTATACCATAGACAGACTTGGTCAGACTGAGGAAGTTACCTTTTATTCCTAGCTGAGCATTTTTATCATAAATGGATGTTGAATTTTATCAAATGATTTTCCTGCATCAATGAGACAAGTACATTCTTAAGTCTATTTATGTAGTGAATAACATAGACTGATTTTCTACTGTTGAACCAGCTCTGTATCCTCAGGGTAACCTCATTTGGCCATGATGCATTATTTTATTTTGTAAATATTGCTGACTTTTACCTGCTAAGATTTTGTTGAGGATTTTAATGTGGATGTTGAGGGACACTGCTGGTTTGTAGTTTTCTGTTCGTTGTAATTTCTTCATCTCGTTTTGGTATGAGGGTATTGCTGGCCTCATAAGATGAGTTGGAAAGTTTCCCCTTCACCTCTAGTTTTTGGAAGCTTTTGTGTATAATCCATGTTATATCTTCTTTAAGTTTTTGTAGAATTTTCCAGTCAATCCATGTGGTCCCAGAGAGTTTTCTTGTTGGAAAGTTTTAAGTATAAATTAAATCTCTTTAAGAGATAAATACTCATTCAGATTTTTTGTCTCATCCTAAGTATACTTTGGCAGTTATTGTAGCATCTTGCAAAGAATTTGTGCATTCCTTTTGAGTTGTTGAATTACTGATACTTGTGTTTTCCTCCCCACCTCCTGTCACTTTCTTTCTCCCTCTTTTTAATGTCAGTTCGCTTAGAGGTTTATTAATTTTATAATCGTTAAGAAAACCTGGCCTTTGGTTTCATTATTATTAATTATTATTCATTTTATTGATTTATCTCTTCTCATTTTTATAGTTTTCCTCTACTGGCTTTGGGTTTAATTTGTATTCTTTTTCTAGCTTCTTAGGGTAGAAACTTAGCTAATTGCTTTGAACTCTGTCTTCTTTTCAAATATAGACTTTTAATGCTATAAATTTTCCTTTGATTTTTTTTTGAACTGTGAGTTACTTATAAGGCTGTTTAATTTCCAAATATGTATAAATTTTCAATATATTTTTATTGTTGCATTCTAGGTTAGTTATTTTAGTATCGCAGAACATACTTTATATGATTTTAATGACTATAAATTGGTTGAGATTTGTTTCATGAGACAGAATGTGGTCTGTCTTCTTGAGTGTTCCTTGTACACTTGAAAATAACAGTTATTGTGCTGTTTTGTTTTTTTCTTACATATATATAAATACAGAGTTAGTACACATGGTTGCTACTTTTGTTCGGGTTCCATAATACTGATTGTCTCCTCCTTATTTAGACAGAGGACAATGTAAGTTTACAACTCTAATTGTGAATGTTTCCATTTATGTTTTTAGGTCTGTCAGCTTTCATATTTGCATTGTGAATATTTATTGTTATTGCACATTTAGGATTGTAATGCCTTTATTTGTAATATAATTTATTTAATCCTAAAAATACTCCTTGTTCCGAAATCCACTTTGTCAAAACAGTTGCTACCTCTTTCTTTTGGCTAATGTTAATATGGTAAATCTTTCTCATGCTTTTTGGTGGTGTTCAGCCACTCAGTTGTGTTCGACTCTTTATGACCCCATGAATTGTAGCATGCCACAATCTCCTGTCTTTCACCATCTCCCAAAGTTTGCTCAAACTCATGTCCATTGAGTTGGTGATGTCATCTCGTGCTTTTGCTTTTAACCTGTTTAAGTCTTTCAGTTCAAACTGGTTTTATTATAATCAGCATATATTTTCATGTTGCTTTTTCTCTCCTGATAATCTTTGGCTTTTATTTAATGTGCTCTGGCCATTTGCCTTTAACATAATTATTGATATGGTTGAATTAAAATTTACCATTTTACTTGTTATTTTTATTCCATTCTTTGTTCCTTTTTTCCTTACATGCTTGTGGATTATTTTTTAATTTCTACTTTATTAAACTCCTTTACTGAATTTTTTTTTTTGCCACATTTAAAAAATATCTTCCTACTGTCATACCATTGGCAATGTGTGTGTGTGCTCAGTTGTGTCCAGCTCTTTGTGACCCCATGGACGGTGCCCACCAGGCTCCTCTGTCCATGGAATTTTTCAGGCAAGAATAATGAAGTGCATTGCCGTTTCCTCTTCCAGGGAATCTTTCTTACCCTGGGATCAAACCTGCATCTCCTGTATCTCCTGCATTGACAGGCAAATTCTTTACCACTGAGCCACCTGGGAAGCTCCACCATTGGCAATATACATCTCTAACTGCCATCTTCCTACATGTAATATTATACCTCTTAATGTGTAGGTTTAAGAAACTTACAGCAGCATACTTCCAATTCTGCTCTCTCAGCCTTTGAGCTATTCTTGCTATAATATTACTTTATGTGTTGTATAAACACAGAGTAAATTTGTACTACTTTTACTTTAGACAGTCAGTTTTCTTTTAATGCCATTAAAAATGAGAAGAATGTTTTGTGTTTGCTTTCATCTTAACCATTTCCAGAGATCTTTAATTCTTTCTATAAATCCAAGTTTCTGTCTTATATCATATTCTTTCTGCCTGAAGAACTGCCTTGTACATTTTTTAATGCATGTGTGCCAGTAAGTCTCTTATCTTTTTTTTTCTGAAAAAAGTTATTAATTTGGCATCATTTTTGAAGGCTGTTTCATAAAGAATAGAATTCTCAGTGTCAAGTTTTTCGTTATTTTTTTTCCCTTTCAACATAATGTCTGGTCCTCATACTTTCTGATTAAGAAATCTTTTTAAACTTTACTTCTGTTCCACTACATGTAATGTGGTCTTTTTCTCTGGTTGTTTTTAATATTTTCTTTTTGGTTTTTGACATGTTGTATACATGTCTATTTAAAAAATACATCTATCTCATTTGGAAATCTGAGCTTCTGGGATCTATGCATTTGATATCCATCATTTTTGGAAAATTCTTGATCATCATCTCTTCAAATCTTTATCCTGTTTCATTTTCTTTTTTGTTTTCTGGATTTTCAACCAGTTTATATTAGACCATTTGAGATCCTATTTTTAACCCTTGGAGAATCTCATCTCTTTCATTCATTCTCTTGATGTTTCAGCTTAGATATTTTTTATTGATTTGTCTTCACATTAGCTGAATTTTTTTCTTCAGTTACATCATGTCTGTTGAAGTAACAGTTGAGTGCATTCTTCATTTCTGTTTCTGTGTATTTGTTTCTAGCATTTCCAGTTGACTCTTTTGATAATTTTCACATCTCCACTTAAACTATCTATTCATACATGTTGATCAACTTTCCTGCTAGATCCTTTAACATATTTATTATGGTAATTTAAAATTCACTATATTATGGCCTAACATATGGGTTCTCTCTGGTTCTGTCAGTTGCTTTTACTCTTATCAGTGGATTGCTTTATCCTTACCTTTTTGAATGTCTTGCTAATTTCTCATTGAATAGTGGGTATTATGTGTAGAATAGTAGAGAGTGAGTTAACTAGAGGTAACTAGTACTTATGCTTGGAAATGGGTCCATCTGTTTTCTCTAGGCTGTTACTGTGACATGTTAGGTCGGTCTACCCAGAGCCAAGCTGGGCTTGGGTTTTGTTGCTGCTGTGGGTTCACTCATCGTATCCATGACTTCACATTTCTCTAGTATTACCTTTGTTTACTGTGAGATCTCATTCACCAGTGGATTTTTCTTAATGTTTCTGTTCTACCTTTGTCAGCAATAGACCTTCTCTAAGGCAATGGCAACCCACTCCAGTCCTCTTGCCTGGCAAATCCTATGGATGGAGGAGCCTGGTAGGCTGCAGTCCATGGGGTCGCTAGGAGTCGGACACGACTGAGCGACTTCACTTTCACTTTTCACTTTCATGCATTGGAGAAGGAAATGGCAACCCACTCCAGTGTTCTTGCCTGGAGAATCCCAGGGACGGGGGAGCCTGGTGGGCTTCCGTCTATGGGGTTGCACAGAGTCGGACACGACTGAAGTGACTTAGCAGCAGCAGCAGCAGTACCCATACTTCAGAGTGGTTTTGTCTCCATCCTTGCCACTCTCATCATAGTGGGCTGCTGCTGTTTGTTTTTTGGGTTTTGCTACCTGAGGCAGGAGAGATATTCTTTGTTTTATTAGTGGAGAACCATGAAGTCATGGAGAATGACAGATATGGCACAAATTATCCTCCCTCCTACAGTTTCTAGGCATGCCTTTTTAAAGTCCCACCCTTGAACTTTAGGAATTTATTGAAAATTTTAACTGGGTTTGTCTTATCCACTTAGGTAGCAGCCTTGGCTTCCTTCTGTTCTCATTAGGAAGCCCAGGCTCATAGTTCCTCTCTTCTTAAAAATATCTGTATTTTCTTAGGCTTTATGCTGGTTGTGATATCAGTTCTGTAGGTTCAAGAAAAATCAAGATTTATAGTTTATCCAGTTTTTCCTAGTTGATAAAATAGAAGCAATCCTCTCTCTATATTTCTATATCCCAGGCAGAAGCCAGAGGAAAGTACAAGCTTTTTAGTAAAAAGTTTCTAGTATTTTTTCACTTGTATTCATACAAGAATGGGTGTTGGAACATTTTGATCTTGATTATTTTGATACTTACTTTGATCAGAAATAGAGTTTGGCTTATGAAACCCTGAACCCAGTCTGTACAGTTTCAAAAAAGAGACAACTGTACAGTCTACAGAAGGTGATTCCACTTGAAAAAAATCAAGTCTTGGGGCAGTGACTTGTCCTTATAGCCACTGGGGTGATCTGTTCCGTATTTCCTGCCAAATTATGGACATAATGAGTCACAGGCACATTGCTAAATATACCAACAGCCCTGCAAAGTGTTTCAGGGGCATATCCATCAATTATAGTCATGAGAAAGGTCATCATAGTACAGGCTTTCATCATACTTCAGCTCTCCCTCCCCAGTTTGCCTTGGGTGTGTTGAAATGCTGTGATTGTTCAGTTAGAAGCAGTGTTCATTTTTGAAGACAACTTACTGGAAATGAATAAATATCTGAGGGAGACCATCCCATTTAAAGGCCTGTTTCCTATTCAAAAGCTTTTTGTGTAATAAAAGTATCTCAAAAACTCTTCTGTGAGATTAATCAACCTCATTCCTTCTAAACCATTGATTAGAGTCCATAACTTTAGCTGAAAAAAGATTAGCTGTAGACTTGGATGCCAGCCATTTTCACTGAATCCCCTTCTCATACACTTCTGTTAATAACAAAAGCATTGTTAATAATGCTGCTGTGTCCCTTCTTTCAAGCTTGGTGGGCATTTCTGAAACTATAACCTTGGCAGCATCGGATAATCCATAAAGTCCTCTGACATTTTAAAGTGGCTATAAAATATGGTGAAATCTTACAGAAAGCTACCCTCCAAATTAGCCTTGGATAAAAGAAAATTGTTCTGAATCCCATTACTTTGAATAGTGTTCCCTTCCTACCCAAAACAATCATCCTGACAGTTTTCCATAGCCTATATAAATAAAATCAGATAACAGGGATCAGGAAACCAAAAAAACATTTCAAAATTAAATATTAAAAGATCTTCTGAAGCCAATACTCATAATCTAGCATTTTTTAGTTTTATTATCCTCTTGGTAAACTGTAATTGAAAGCAGTTCATACTTTCCTTTTCTAACTTTCAGTCCCAAATCATATGGATTTGTCAAACCTCAGGAGATTAGTCATCAAAATGGTTAATTTCAGTAACATGTTTCCATGTTTTGCCCACATTTTGGCATATCAGTTTCCCCCTGCATATTAAAGGTCATATTTTGCACATGCTATTTAGATAAAGAATTCCAAAAAGAAATCACATTGTTTCTTGCTTGCTTATGATTTGAAATGTATACATTTTCCTCTCCAATTGATTTGGAGGTTTTTTTTTTTTTTTTTTTTTAAAGTGCTCATCACTTATTGTTATTCACTCTCTGTATATTTGTACTAACCATGAGTGAGGAAGTTCTTAAACTGCTAAGTTTATGATCAGTCACAGCTCTGTGAAGATCTGGAACCACATCACAAGTCTTTTGACCCAAAAGTAGAACATATTTATTTTGAATGAGGAGTGACATTAGTGAAGACCAAGCTGTTTGGATATGTTTTTGTTTGTACTAGAACGAAATTAATCAAACCAGAAAAAATTGCCTAGCAACATCTGCCATTAAAAAGATTCCATAACAAAAACTGAACCACATGGAGGATAAGATAGAAGACAGCCCAAGCCTTGTCTAGATAAGAGTCATGGTCTGTATATGGAACTGTCTTTAGTCCTAAAGAGAGATGGTAGAAAGGAAATTACATACAGAGGAAGAACTAAATTAATTTCAGCCAGCATGTATTGGGGCTTCCTTGGTGGCTCTGTGGTTAAGAATCCACCTACCAGTTCAGGTAATGCAGGAGACCTGGGTTCAGTTCCTAGGTCAGGAAGATTCCTTGGAGAAGGGAATGGCTACCCACTCTAGTATCCTTGACTGGAAAATCCTGTGGACAGAGAAGCCTGGCATTCCATGAGGTTTCTAAGAATCGGACGTGACTGAGCACACATGTGCGCACACAAATCATATACTGAGCACCTACTAGATTTCTTATCCTGCACTAGGAGCATTATCAACATTTTATTTAATCCTCATAAAACTAATGATCTCCATTTACAGAAAAACAGAGCCATGTGGGTAAAAACCGGTCAAATCAAAGCCCAACACCCAACTTTTTAGAGTCTTGCTAGATTCTTATCACTTATGGGGACCTGTGCTCTCTTAGTTGTGTCTGACTCTTTGTGACCCCATGAACTGTAGCCCACTAGGCTCCTCTGTCCATGGGATTCTTCAGGCAAGAATGCTGGAGTGGGTTGCCATTTCCTTCTACAATAGGGACCTAGGCAAATTAATTATCTTCTAATTGTAGCTGAAAAGTAGTGTACTTGGAAATACAGATTTTTACAGATTTGGAGTAGAGTTATTTAGAAAGTTAACTGGAATTTTCAATTTTTCAAACTTTCTGTTATTGTTAAAACAGACTTCTTTATATTAAAACAGACACATAAGCAGTAGGCTATATTTAGGTAGACTTTCAAAGAGGCGGCAGTGATGGGCAAAGCTGACCAAAACTTTAAATCTGTACATACCAAATTTCAAATTATTTTCTTTCTACTAAAACAAACAAACAAACAAACAAAAAAAACACAACAACCCCAAAACATGTAGATTTGAGTTGTAGCAGAGGAAAGAAGATCACAGCTGAAAATTTTTAAGAACGCTCATTCTACCAGGGTGGGGGTTAGGGGGCACACTATGGATTAACATGAAGGCATGCTTCAGTGGTAGATGAAAATGCAGCAATGCTTAGAACTTGGTAGCATAGATGACTAGTTTCTGGGACGTCTGATTTGTAAGATGTTGGTTTCTTTTCCAGTATTTGTGAGGCTGTGGGGGAAAGCACATATCCAGTGAAAAGGGGGTTTTCTTAGAGTTTTGCGCTGCTAGGTAATCTGCATGGTCCATATTTGTCATTTTATTTGTTAATGCATCTTTTGTGGTTTTGCTTCAAGAATGGTTTGAGAAGCTGTATGGTCTTTTCTATATTCCTAACAGTGCTAGTGGAAATGAGGAAAATATGCCAGGAAAGAAACTAATGACCTTTTGGTTATGATTGGTTTTCAAAACATGATCAACCATCTTGTGATTCACCTGATTTAGAAATTTATATGGTTTTCTTGGTCAGTTACATTTTTGGAGTGTAGATTTGTATGTGTGTGTCTCTCTGTTTGTAGTTTCTTCTTTTCTCTGTGTTTCATAATCTAAGCCAGTCAGCATGCTATAGATTTTTACCTTGCCAGTTTCAAGGTTACAGGACTCAGAACAAATTAGGAAGGGGTAGGAAGCCCAATAAGTCACAGCCTTCTCAGCGGGCTTGGTTCTTCTTCACCGTCCTTAACTTCTCTCCTAACAGGCTATTGTGTTGACTTTAGAGTGAGCAAAACCAGGCTTTTCTTGAGTCTTTATCCATCTACATGAGCTGTGAAGAAGGTCATGTTATCTAGGCCAGAAGAAAAAATTAGAACAAGATAGAAGTGGGATCTTAAACATGCTTAATGAGTTTAATTCGACTCTTCAAATTTGGCAGAGAAAAAATTTTCTCTCTTGGCAGAAGAGGAGAACATTGTCTCTGAACTTCATACTGAATTCATCAAAAATGAACAAGCTAGTGAACTGAGTCCCCTGAGACTCACTTGGCCTCACTTCTAACAGTATTACCAAAAAATAAATAAATAAATAAAAAAGCTATTCTTTCTACTGAATCTCTTCAGCTTCAGTCTTTATTCCCTCGTCTCTCTCTGCATCTTCTTTCCCCTGAAACACATACACAAAGGCGTATTCCTCATGGATATAAAAATCCCAGCCTAGGTCAGGGAGCTCAGGGACACTATTCTCCCCTTTCTCACTCAGTTGTCTGTATGTACTAACCTCAAGGGGTCTAGTTCTCACATCTACTCTAACGCTATTGTTAGGAATCTTCAAGATTATCAAATCAAGAGAAATATAGTAAATATGACCTTCTAGCATGTTTTCTAAAAATTCCATAGGATCTAAAAACATACATATAATCCTTTTGGGTAAATAATACTTCTACAGTGAATTATAAGTAAAAGTAGTTTTCTGTAATCGGAGATCCAATAGAATTTTGTCTTTAAGAAAGGCAAAACAAGATGGGAAAATGTTTAGTAAAGTAGTCTATGAATCTTGAGATTTATTTATCCCACCGTGTCTATCTAGTTATTTTGTAAGTGAAGTCTCTAAGTCGTGTCTGACTCTTAGCGACCTCATGGACTGCAGCCTCCCAGGCTCCTCCATTCATGGGATTTTCCAGGCAAGAGTACTGGAGCAGGGTGCCATTGCCTTCTCCAGGGGATCTTCCTGACCCAGGGATCGAACCCAGGTCTCCTGCATTGCAGGCAGACGCTTTACCCTCTGAGCCACCAAGATCTACCCTCTTATCAAATTTTTAAGTATAACACAGTATTGATAACTATAGGTACTGTGCTGTACCTAAAGGATCTCTAGGATTTATCTTATATAAACAAATCATTGTTCCCTTTTACTAACGCTTCCCCGTTTCTCCCTCCTTCCAACCCCTGACAACCACCATTCTACTCTGCTTCTATGAGGCTGATTTTTTTAGATTGCTTGTATAAATAGTATCCTGTGGTATTTGCCCTTCTATGTCTGTCTTATTTCACTTAGCATAATGTCCTTCAGGTTTATCCATGTTGTCACAAACAGCAAAATTTCCTGAATAAACATATACATTCTATTTATACACCACATTTTGTTTTTCCGTTCATCCATCAATGGACTTTAGCTTGTTTCCGTGTCTTGGCTATCAGGAGTAATCTACAAACACGGGACTACAGATTTCTCTTTGAGATCCTGATTTCAGTTCTTCTGGATATATACCCCAAAGTGGAATTGCTGGATTATATAGTAGTCCTGTTTTTAACTTATTGTGGAACTGTCACACTGATCCCATAGTGACTATACCAACTTACATTCCCACCAAGAGTATACTAGGATTTTTTTTTTTTTTTTTAAACTACATCCTGGGTTTTGAAGGTTACTCAGAAGAAAATGTCATCACAGCTTAGTATATGGGTGATTTCAGCAGAAACTTGGATATTTTGGAATAAATACTTATTTGTGGGAAATATTTTTGAAGCTTTACATGTAGATAGAACCTCTGGATACAGTGGTTGGTTTCTGGTGAACCAGTCTGAGAAAGACTGACAGCAGGGCAGTTACATGTCAGTGTCTGGGCTAGGCAGGATAGAACTGGAAAAGTGGGCAAAGTTTGGTTATATCCTTGACTCTTTCTTTGTGCACATCTCTGCTTCCCTTCCTCAGTAGTGCATCCTTCTCCCCCTTATTAACCTAACATCTTTACACACTGAAGAAAAGGTGTAGGATAGCATGAGCCCATTCATATAACCATGGGGGCCAAGAATCTTCTCCAAGTCAGGATTTTGGGACGGTTCTTATTCAAATGGCCTTGTTACCAACTAAAGATTTCTCTGGAAATATGTGTGTGTTTGTGCACATATGTGTGTGTGAGCGAGCGAGTGAGCATGTGTGTATGTACACATGTATGTGCACAAAAGAGAAAACCGAGGCCCGGGAAACATGGGAAAATGGAGTGACGCCTGTGACCTTCAGACCCCAGTGTTTCATAAGCCACTGCTGCTTATTTTCTTTCCACGTTCTTCACACACACACCCTTGCAAGGAGATTTGTTAAGCACAGTACCACAGGAATGCGGGTTTTCTGTTTACTTGTTCCAAATTGCCAAGAGGCTAAAATTCCACCTGGAACCCTAAAATTTCAAATAACACTGAGCAGCTAGGCCAGTGGCTTGGCTTGGAGAGGAGGACAGGCCCCACAGGAGACCCATTCTCCCTGTCTGCAGACCTTCCTTAATCCCTGCAATTGAGGACTCAGTGTATGGTGGGGAAGGAAAGCCTCCTTTTGGAAAATGTTTCAGTAATGACATTGCATTCCTTTGCTGTTGACTATCCTTTGTTTTGGAAGCAGATGGACTGTCGTATTGAGGCTGGAAGCCTATTTTGTGGTGCTCATAAAAGCTACTCATTTTGTTTCCTATAATAAAAGGAATAAAAAGCTCAATTTAGAAAAAATTAGATAACACCAAAGGATGGGAAAAAAAAAAAGGAGACAGCCTATTATCTCACCAGCCAGATATAACTTTTATTCATATTTTGGTGACTACCCTTCTAGTTCTAAATTTAAAGAAAGAAGGAAAGAAAGAAACAGGTCTCTGTGTGTGTGGTTGGTGGGGGAGAGAGAGGAAGAGAGGAGCTTATTTGTCATAATGCTTTGTAGTCCCCTCCTTTGATATTTTAGCTCATTGTGGACATTTTCCCATGACACCAAATATTCCTGTTTAACAGTGATTCCCTACCAGGGGCAATGTTCACCCCCTGTGGACATTTGGTAACATCTGAGAACAATTTTCATTCCAATCCCAAAGAAAGGCAATGCCAAAGAATATTCAAACTACCACACAATTGCACTCATCTCACACGCTTGTAAAGTAATGCTCAAAATTCTCCAAGCCAGGCTTCAGCAATAGGTGAACCATGAAATTCCAGATGTTCAAGCCTTTTAGAAAAGGCAGAGGAACCAGAGATCAAATTGCCAACATCCGTTGGATAATGGAAAAAGGAAGAAAATTCCAGAAAAACATCTATTTCTGCTTTATTGTCTATGCCAAAGCCTTTGACTGTATGGATCACAATAAACTGTGGAAAATTCTGAAAGAAACGGGAATACCAGACCACCTGACCTGCCTCTTGAGAAATCTGTGTGCAGGTCAGGAAGCAATAGTTAGAACTGGACATGGGACAACAGACTGGTTCCAAATAGGAAAAGGAGTTTGTCAAGGCTGTATATTGTCACCCTGCTTATTTAACTTATATGCAGAATACATCATGAGAAATGCTGGGCTGGAAGACACACAAGCTGGAATCAAGATTGCTGGGAGGAATATCAATAACCTCAGATATGCAGATGACAGACACCACCCTTATGGCAGAAAGTGAAGAGGAACTAAAAAGCCTCTTGATGAAAGTGAAAGAGGAGAGTGAAAAAGTTGGCTTAAAGCTCAACATTCAGAAAACGAAGATCATGGCATCTGGTCCCATCACTTCATGGGAAATAGATGGGGAAACAGTGTCAGATTTTATTTTTGGGGCTCCAAAATCACTGCAGATGGTGATTGCAGTGAAATTAAAAGATGCTTTCTCCTTGGAAGGAAAGTTATGACCAACCTAGATAGCATATTCAAAAACAGAGACATTACTTTGCCAACAAAGGTCCGTCTAGTCAAGGCTATGGTTTTTCCAGTGGTCGTGTATGGATGTGAGAGTTGGACTGTGAAGAAAGCTGAGTGCCAAAGAAATGATGCTTTTGAACTGTGGTGTTGAAGAAGACTCTTGAGAGTCCCTTGGACTGCAAGGAGATCCAACCAGTCCATTCTAAAGGAGATCAGTCCTGGGTGTTCTCTGGAAGGACTGATGCTAAAGCTGAAACTCCAGTACTTTGGCCACCTCATGCAAAGAGTTGATTCATTGGAAAAGACTCTGATGCTGGGAGGGACTGGGGACAGGAGAAGGGGACGACAGAGGATGAGATGGCTGGATGGCATCACTGACTCGATGGATATGGGTCTGGGTGAACTCCGGGAGTTGGTGATGGAAAGGGAGGCCTGGAGTGCTGCAGTTCATGGGGTTGCAAAGAGTCAGATACGACTGAGCGACTGAACTGAACTGAGAACAATTTTTGCTTCTAGCATCTTTTGGCTACAAGTTCAGGATGCTGTTGTTCACAGCCCCCACAGCAAAGATTATGTGGTCCAAGATGTCAATAATGCTGAAGTTTAGAAATCCTCTTTTAGAACACTAAATAGCTACCTATCATTCTATCCTAAGATAGAATTATCCATTGCTTCATTGTTGCAAATTTATATTGTTTCCACATTTTTTTTTGCTATTACAAACAAACTGTTGAATATTCGTGGTCACACATTTTTGTGTATATTTGCTTAGCTTGAACTTGAAGAGACTCTTAGACATGAAAATTGGTGGATCAAAGGAAGTGGACTTTTTGAGCCTTTAATCACTGTTCTCAGATTTTTCTGTGGGAGGGTGACTTCAATTAATAGTTCCATGTGTATGCTAACTCTATGCTCTTTTTTTTTTTTTTTGGTTAGTAAGGTCCACATTCTTAGAATGTCCCACAGTTGATTTGAAGGGACATTTTAGATTGTGTTCAGTTTGTGCAAAATTCATCAGAGAAACAGGAAGAGCAGCATCTATGGGGTCCTGACTTCCCTCTTACCATTCACAGGTGGTTCTGGTGAACAAAGAAATTAAGAGTGGAGGTTTGTGACACTCATTAATTTCTGATATACATTTTGGTGAAAGGATTATCTAAACCTTGCCATAGTCAATGGGCAGAAAGAAAAATGGTTTGACCAGAATTTAGATCAGATATTTGTTGTTCTTCAGTCACTCAGTCATATCCAACTCTTTGCAACCCCACAGATTGCAGCACTCCAGTCTTCTCTGCACTTCACCATCTCCGGGAGTTTGCTCAAATTCATGTCCATTGAGTCAGTGATGCCTTCCAACCATGTCATCCTCTGTTGCCCCCCTTCACCTCCTGCCCTTAATCTTTTCTAGCATCAGTGTCTTTTCTATTGAGTCAGCTTTTCACATCAGGTGGCCAAAGTATTGGAGTTTCAGCATTAGTCCTTCCAATGAACATTCAGGACTGATTTCCTTTAGGATTGACCTGTTTGATCTCCTTGCTTTTTAGAAGGGACTCTCAAGAGTCTTCTCCAGCACCACAATTTGAAAGCATTGGCTCTTTGGTGCTCAGCCTTCTTTATGGTCCCAACTATCACATCTAGTATACATGACTACTAGAAAACCATAGCTTTGACTATATTTGACTTAGACTAGTCGAGTTCCCCAGCTTACGAAAATTTTCTCTGTTAGATCCTGCAGTGAGTCCAGTGTGGACATCCCTTCATTATTTCCTTGTCCTTTTCGGCATGATAGCATTCTTTGGTCAGAGCCTGTTCAGGTTGAAATCAACAATATGTGCAACTGACCTTGAAAAATGTTGCTCCCAAGACAGAACATCCAGCTTTGAAAAATGGCTTTGTCCTATGTCAGAGTATTATATATGGATACAGATGTTTTCCTACTTCAAATTTGTCATTTTAAAATTCTTTCTTCAAAATATTTGTGTTATAGTCTGATTGTTTTTCTTTTACTTTTCTCTTCCTTAGTAACCTGGGATAGGTGTTGACTGAAAATTCATTGTGATGTTAAACTTTGTGCACACTGGTTTTCAAAGTGTCTCTTGACGTGTGCGTAGATGTCTGTAAAATATCTTTTTAGTTGCCTGGAGGAGGTACACTTATGCTTCCAATTTCCACTAAATTCAAAATGCCTTGAGATCATGGTTCATGCCTTTTCATGTCTCTACCTAGAGCCCAGCACTGTACCTGAAGTATCAGATTTCCACATGTTATCAGAACAACTAAGTGTGACATATTCCCCAGCATCTGTAACATCACACCTTATAAAGGGTTACATAAAATGAAGAAAAATAGTTGCTGACCTTTCTTTAGCTCATTGAATCTTTCAATTTTCTTCTTTCCTCCCTCCTTTTATCTTTCTCCCTCTCTCTCTTTTTCCTTCTTTCCTTTCTTATTTCAAGAAATCATTGCTATATTTCTGGAGCTAGGCAGGCAGGGAAATGTAGAAAAAATAAGACAACCTGAACCCTTGGCTTTTTTAGGTTTAACCAGTTGTATCTAAGTTTGACCTCCGGTATCGTTTTCAAGGGGCTTCACTGGTGGCTCAGTGGCAAGTATCTGCCTGCCAGTGCAGGAGACACAGGAGATGCAGATTCGATCCCTGGGTAAGTAAGATCCCCTGGAGGAGGAAATGGCAACCCAAGCCAGTATTCTTGCTTGGAGAATCGCACGGACAGTGGATCCTGGTGGGATACAGTCCATGGGGTCGCAAAAGTGTCAGACACAGCTTAGTGACTCAACAACAATCCTTTTCAAGATTCTGATAAATAGGAAGTACAGTACTTCAGTGCTTATGCTGTTTTTCTTTAAAGAATGAGGAAGCACTGACCACACACAGGCAGTTTTTTCTCAGTGTTTTGTTGTAAAGCCGATGGCTTATCACTCTTTCCAGAAAATGAAGCCAGTCTAATTTCAAAGAATTCAAACTGTTATCTCATCAGAAATATTGCATTTCCTAATCTTGCACAATAAACAAGCTTCACTTTGCATTGCAGAGACTCTGGGGAGAGTGTTGTCATTTCCTTGAAGCAGCTCTTCTGGACATTTTAGTAGTATTTGCCCATCACCAGAAAATTTGCCATTTACTCTTGACATCTCTGAGATAGAATATATTAACAGTGGATCTTGAACCTTACCAAATCCTCTATTGTCTAAACGCAAAGCATGTGATACCATGCTGGGCACAAGATAGCCACTGTGCAGTTGATGGCTCTGTAGGATAACAGTAGGCACATTTGTCTTGCTGTTATGAAAGGAATGCATTCAGATTTTGCCATCAAGCATCACATTGTCTTTAGTTTCTATAGACACACTTTATCAGATTCCTTAGATTCCTTTCTGTTCCTACCGTGTGTATAATTTTTTAAAATCAGAAAAACTTCTAAACTGCATCTCGTGCTTTTTCTGTGCCTAATGGAATGATTATATGATTCCCAGTCTGCTAATGTGTTGAATCATTGATATTCTCATATTATGCTAACCTTCCATTTCAACCCAAATTGATCATGGTGACTTATATTCATGGCTGGATTTGTTCTGCTAGTATTTTATTTAGATGCTTCTAGGTTCAAGAGTGAGTTTGGACTCCTAAGTTTTCTTTCACTTACAGACCTTCTCTGGTTTTGGTCACAAAATTTTACTAGTTTCAGAAAATGAGTTGGATAGTATTCTTTGTTTTTGTTTCCTGGATTAAGGTTTGTAAGATCCTCATTTATAGACCATGAAATGATTGGTAGACTGTACTTGCTGTCCTGGTGTTTTGCTTTTGGGATGATTATAAACTATTGATTAATTTTAGTGTTTCAGTGGATGCGTGCTAAGTTGCTTCGGTCATGTCTGACTCTTTGCGACCACATGGATTATAGCCCTCAAAGCTTCTCTGTCCAAGGGATTCTCCAGGCAAGAAAACTGGAGTGGGTTACCATGACCTTCTCCAGGGGATCTTCCCAACCCAGGGATCAAACCCGTGTCTCTTTACATCTTCTGCATTGGCAGGGAGGTACTTTACCACTAGCACCACCTGGGAAGACAAACTTTTTCATATTTTTAGTATTTCTCCTTGAATTCTCCTTGAAAGTTTGCTAAATCATTTTTAAAAATTTGTTCACTCTAGCTAAGTTTTCAAATTTAGTGGTATACATTTTTTAGAATATCTTAATAAGCTTTTATCTCTCTCATTATGCCCTCCCCTTTTCATTTCTAATGTTTGTGAATTTTGTGTTGTTTTCTAGATCGATCATGCCAGTGTTTTTCTATTTATTAGTTGTTTAAAAAAAGAAACATCCAACTTTTATATTTGGGTTATCTCTATTGTATCTTTTGTTTTCTATTTGATTTTTATTTATTTCTGTTCTTTTCATTAGTTCCTTTTTACTACTTTCTTTGGGCTTTGTTATGTCAAGTTGTCGCTTATTTATTAACTTTCAGATTTTATGTTATTAAAATTTCTTAAGAGAATCAATGTTTAAGTATGGCTTTAGCTATATTCTATAAGTTTTGATATGCATAGCTATTTCGTTATCTTTCAGTTCTAGTATTTTCAGTTTCCATTATGATTTTCATTTGCTTTTTACTTATTGGAAGTATGTTTTTAATTTCCAAATATGTTACAGTTCTGTAATATCTCTGAATATTGTGTTGAAGTCAGGTCATGTGATCTGCATGATATAAGTCCTTGAAAGATTTTTGAGACTTGCTTTCTAGCAACTTTTATGTTTTTTTCCTTTATGAATAAACAATTTAGTAGGTATAATGAAATTTATATGTCCATAATATTAAAATAAGTAAATATACTCTTGAAATATTCTACAGCCTGACTGATATTTTTGTCTCCTTAATTAATTACTGAAGTTTTTTTTTTTAAACCTCCCACTATAGTGATAGACATTAATTATCATTTGTAGTTCTGTAGACTCTTGCTTTATGTATTTTGATGTGTATTATTAATTATATACAAATTTAAAACTTTTGCATCTACCTGGTGATTTAAATCTTTTATTTTTATGGCATGACCAGATGAATTCCTGGTAACATTTTATCCTAAATTATGTTTTAACTTACATAAGTTCAGCTAATCAACCTTTCTTTTGCTTATGTTGGCCTGATATGTCTTATTCTATTTTCTTGCTTTCAGAGCTCACCTTATCTTTTTTCTTAATGGGCACAATGTGATGCTTTTAGTAAATGTATAGGGTCATGTATCTGTGCTACAGTCTGGTAGTGGACTCTTTCCATCTCCCCAAAGAGTTTCTTCATGACCATTTGTAGTTAATTTCTTCTATCTCTAGTCCACAATTGATCTGCCTCTTCTTTATAAATATAGTTTTGGACATTTAATAAATTCAGTTGTCTGCTCTGCAGTCTTTTGCATCTGGTTTCTCTGGCTCAGCATAATTTTTTGACATTCATCCATTTTGTATCATGTTCACTTCTTTTCTTTGCTGAATATTAGTCCATCTCTGACTGTGTTTAAGACTTTTTTCTTTACTTCAGTGTTCCATGATGTTTATCCTACTTGTAATTCACTGGACTCCTAAACCTAAAAATCCAACAATTCTTTGAAATTTCCAGTCATCATCTTTTTGAGTAATAACTTCCACCTTATTCTCTCATTTTTCTATTACTATGCTATGCTATGCTAAGTCACTTGAGTCGTGTCAGACTCTGTGTGACCCCATAGACGGCAGCTCACCAGGCTCCCCCGTCCCTGGGATTCTCCAGGTAAGAACACTGGAGTGGGTTGCCATTTCCTTCTCCGCATGAAAGTGAAAAGAGAAAGTGAAGTAGCTCAGTCATGTCTGACTCTTAGCGACCTCATGGACTGCAGCCTACCAGGCTTCTCTGTCCGTGGGATTTTCCAGGCAAGAGTACTGGAGTGGGGTGCCATTGCCTTCTCCATTTTATATTACTAAGACTCTGTACATAAATATTAGGTCTTCTCATTTTATCCCTCATGTTTTTTAACTTGTAACCATACTTTCTATCTCACTCTAAATTCTGGACAATTTCTTCAGATTTTCCCATCAGTTTGATTGTGTTCTCATCTTTCATTTATGATTTGTTGTTTAACCTATACAAACAAGTTTTTATATCTAAATATATTTTTTTTAATTTCTAGGAATTTTATATATTTATCAGAACTGTCTGGTTTATGCTTTCCTTATTTATATTAATACACTATTTATATGGACATATAAAACACACTTTATATTTGTTTTCAGTTAATTCTGGTTTCTAAAACTGTTGCAAATCTGAATTTACTATGTATTTTCTGATCACTCTCTGTCATGCTGTCCTATTTCTTTGCATGCATTGTGATTTTTGACTTTGAAGTCATGATCCTAAATTTAATAGATGATTTGAGATCTGATTGCAAGTATATTGCTTCACGTGTGCTTTTGTTTCTTCTCGACATGTTTGGCTTCTAATTCACTGAAGTGGTAACTGCATAAAGATATAACCCCTACTGGTTATGAACTTTGTTTCTTCTTCTTCTGTCATTTTTGTGTTATTAATATGTAAACAGTGTCTCAAAAAGCTCATTTTTCCCTTTTATAAACTTTGTTCACTTTTTCGCTTCTCACTTAATGTTTTTATTTACCAGAAGGAAGAAATCAGAGATTTTAAGCCAGCCGAGGGTGTTTGAGGTCAAGAGTGTAATGGTAAATGCCTTATGTACCCAATTTTGACTCTCTTTAACTAAAGGCCAAAACTTGATGATGAGTTAATGAAGCAGACACTTGTCTCTATTTTATAGGCCATGGTTAGTGACTCTGCAAGTGTTCTCTCTTTATATCCTGCATGTTGTAATGAATGATGTCATTAGAAAATCATCTTTTTCTGCAAGGAGATGTATTAGCCCTTGGATGTTACTCAACCCACAAGTTAATTCAATCCTTATTTTTCTTCCCCTTTTCTTCTCTTTCCAAGATTGCATAAATAATTTAAATATACTTTATACATATTTTGTAGGCCTTATTGTCACAGAATCATTTGGCCAAGTGGTTTCTTCTACCCAATTGCCCATATGTAGAAAAGGCAGCATTTCATACATGAATTGTAAATTACATTTTATGGTATAAAGAAGTAGGAAAACAGTATTAAATCTTAGTCAGATATACATTTCCTATTAATTGCTGCCATGAGTCATGTATTTCAGTACTTTCCCAATACATTTCTGGGTTTCCTCTAGAGAAAACATCTCTATGTTTGAAGAGCTATCATTACCTGTGGGTTAGGGACTAGGAAAATTAGTACATTCAAAGCCAGTGCTGTCATATATTGTAATAGTGATTTTGCAATAGCTAACATAAGTGAGTCTCTTCATCTAAAATCTTTTTTCTAAATAATGTAAGTCATTTTCATGAATATGCAAATTTTTCTCTCCTATTTGAAAAAGAAATACCTGGCCCATTGTGGGTGTTTAATAACTTTTACAGTGTGAATTGAATGAATGTCCTATTTGTGATCTGGGAAATCACGTTTTATATCTTATATCATGGCACACTTTAGGGGCATAACTTCAAACTCTGTGGTCTCAGGATAAATATTTTTTAATTCGAAAGGTTACTCTTTACTCTGAGTGACAAAGAATTAATGCTTCTGAATTGTGGTGCTGGAGAAGATTCTTGAGCTTCCTTTGGACAGCAAGGAGATCACACCAGTCAATCTTAAAGGAAATCAACCCTGAATATTCAATGGAAGGACTGATGCTGAAGCTGTAATACTTTGGCCACTTGAGGCGAAGAGCCAACTCATTGGAAAAGACCTTGATGTTGGGAAAGCCTGAGGGCAGGAAGGGAAACAGGGAACAGAGGATGAGATGATTGGATGGCATCACTGACTCGATGGACGTGAGTCTGAGCAAACTCTGGGAGATAATGAAGAGCAGGGAAGCCTGGCATGCTGCAGTCACAAAGAGCCTGACAAGACTTGCAACTGAACAATGACAACTCTTCACAATATTTGTAGTAGTAGGTGGCAGGCTTTGGGGACCTTGCCTGTTTTGGTGTCTCAAACTAATATGAGGCTGTATTTAGAACTTGGATGTAGCCCCAGTCCAAAGTGTTTTCCTCCAGATCAAAAGAAAAGGTAAATTTGAATATGCATTCAGATTTGTTCATTGGTTTGATATAAAAAAGGAGCAAATATTTCAAATTCTTAAAGCAGTCTGTTTTATTTCATTTCTTGAGCAGATGATCCTTGCAGATGTTTCCTTGTACAGACTGAGTCTAACTCTACATAACAGGGTACCTGGTAAAAAGGGATTTAATTTTTTATCCATTTATTAATGAATTTGTATCTTTTAGGGGGTGGTGATGTGGGGCAGGATGGAATGTGTTGGTCAAAGGCAATGTCAATTTCTGGAAGTGAAAATGTCAGGGGCCAAATCATCCTGGGTTGGAGACAGTCACCACGATTGATACTTTATTTATATCACTGTAGCCAGGGATCTACCACCAACCCAAGATCTAAAATAAAACTGTGAAGTAATTTTCTGTCTGAATGCAGATACTGGGTCCTGGCATGTTATGTTTACAGTTTAGTAAAGTGAATGGAGGTGAAGCCAGTTTGACTATGACTTATGTAGGGAGAAGAGATGATTTTCTGAAAAGGAGGTACATTAGGTTTTAATGGACCCAAGCTTATCTAAGGAGCTAAACCATACTTTGGAGAACATAGTGTACCACTTTTGACTGCGCAAGTTCCTCCACTGAGTCTTCTAATTCTGCAGCCATTATCTATCCATGATAATTAATTGATCTATTACCTTATTTTTTCAAATCTTTGTCCATAGTAGCATATCTACTTTTTATGTGACTTCCCCCAACCCCTTCATCCCCAAACACCTGTTTCTTGTTTTCAGTATCCTCTCTGTCTCTTTGAAGATATTTCATATGTTGACTTTCAAATCTTGTTTCAGATCAGATCAGTCACTCAGTTGTGTCCGACTCTTTGCAACCCCATGAACCGCCAGGCCTCCCTGTCCATCACCAACTCCCGGAGTTCACTCAGACTCATGTCCATCGAGTCAGTGATGCCATCCAGCCATCTCATCCTCTGTCGTCCCCTTCTCCTCTTGCCCCCAATCCCTCCCAGCATCACAGTCTTTTCCAGTGAGTCAACTCTACACATGAGGTGGCCAAAGAACTGGAGTTTCAGCTTTAGCATTCTGGTTTAGTAAAGATGACACACATTTTTTCCTTTAATTATGGTGCTCCTAAGATGCTGGATGTCACTCTTCCCATTAAATTACTATTTCCCATAGCACTTTGCTTCCCTGGTGCTCAGAGGTTAACGCGTCTGCCTGCAATGCAGGAGACCTGGATTCGATCCCTGGGTTGGGAAGATCCCCTGGAGAAGGAAATGGCAACCCACTCCAGTGTTCTTGCTTGGAGAATCCTATGGATGGAGAAGCCTGGAGGGCTACAGTCCACGGGGTCACAAAGAGTCGGACACGACTGAGTGACTTCACTTCACTTCACTTTATAGCACTTTAACAACCTTAGATAGTAATGTGGGAGGAGACTCTCTTGATGAGCTTAGCTGGTGGTGTGGCTCTTATTATTTTCCCCTGGGAGACATTTTAAAGAAGACTTGGGGTAAGGATGGAGAGGACAAAGTAGAAGGATGGGAGAAGGAAATGCTCAAGGGTGAACAGATTTGCTTAATGCATGTTGTTTTTCACCTCTTGGGCCAGTCAGAACTGTGCTTTAAATCACACTGGGCCATCTTCAGTGGGTGCTGGACTGGCTCCTGCTTTCCTCCTCCAGGGTGGTGATGGACAGGGCAATGATCCGCTCAGGGAAATAGAGGGAAATGGTCATGCAAAAACCCTTCTTCACCCCACTTACTGTGTCCTTTAATCTCAAGGGTTGCCTGAGTTCTAGTGGGAGAAGCCAGGAAGATGGGAGATGGCTGGAGATAAGAGAGTGACAGCCCCTGGATGACTCAACAGTGTGACTGGACCTCATATGTAGCAAGGGATAAGAAAGGGGATATTTGTGCAAGGCACATCACTACTTCCTGCTCTTTGCTATCAGTAAGTTGGTTCTTGAAAGCACTTCCTTCCCTGTTCCTCGTTCATTACTCTTGAATAGCATAATTCATCCTGCATGGAGTGAAGAAACAATGCCAGAAGCCTTTCCTTGGATCCTCACCTTCCTTGTTCTGTGGTTCACCAGGGTTATATAATTACTAGTGGGTCTTTTGTATTTCATCATTTATGCCCCTGTCTGATGAGTCATCTATTTTATTTTCTAGGCAGTCTGATGTGGTAGTTGTGTCAACAGGCAGTTATAAAAACCAAGTATCTGTAAATCTTTTTGATAAATATTTGTGAAGTTTCAAAATCCTCATGTCTCATCAGTGTAAGTCAGTCTGCAAGACAGTCTCCAGGAAAGCCATGTGGAGACACACAGCATGTTCTGGCCATGGGAACTTCCTTCTGGGGGTAAAGAGTAGGGAACTCAGAAGAGCCTTCAGCAAAGATAAATTTGCTTTCACAGAATACAGATAGTTTCATATGCTGATACTAAACTTTATTGAGAATGGGTAATGAAAGCTTCACTTTGTGGAGTGGGAAAGTTTGGGGGATCAAAAGTCTCATTTAAGTATGGCTTAAAAAAAGTCTATAAGAAAAGTTTGCTCTCATTCTCCTAGAACAGAGGCAAGATTCTATATAAAGTAGTATTGGGGTGGAGTCCATGGGATTGCGAAGAGTCGCACATGACTGAGCGACTTCACTTTCACTTTTCACTTTCATGCATTGGAGAAGGAAATGGCAACCCACTCCAGTGTTCTTGCCTGGAGAATCCCAGGGACAGGGGAGCTTGGTGGGCTGCTGTCTATGGGGTCACACAGAGTCGGACACAACTGAAGTGGCTTAGCAGCAGCATGAGGAAGATAAATTTAAAAGAAGGTTATATAAATTAAAAACTATAAATATGCAAAAAGAAATATGCTTTAGAATAACTAACCTTTGGAATATTTTCCTGAACTTTGAACATGGACAAAAATATCCATCTTTTTAAAAAAAATTGTTTTTTGGCTATGCCATGCAGCATGTGGGATCTTAGTTCCCTGATCAGGGATGGAACTTGCACCCCTTGCATTGGGAGCATGGAGTCTTAACCACATAACTACCAGTAAAGTCTCAGATATCCCACTTTTTCACTCAAGCCCTCCCTAAAACTAACTGGTTAGCTGAAAGAAAAATATGGTAGAAAGTAAAATCTCCCCTGAGCCAACTACATGAGTTGGACTGTGTAGTACAAAATTAGAAATAGCTTTATTTTTCTTCTACCATTAAAAAAAACACTTCTTTGTCAGATATTCATTCCTTTCTCACAGGTAGGAGATGTTTTCTGGTTACTTTCAGTTTCTTTTTAAAAGTATTAAAAGTACTTTCATATCCACTTTAAAGCCCTTCCCTTTCTCTTGGGCCTGATCCAGAAGGTTGGGGAAGGGTGTGGTGAGTCTTCTGTGTTCCTTAGTTGATACCTTCCTGACCTGACATCCTTCATCTCAGGGTTGGATGGAATAGAGGAGTAAGGTATAAAGAGGAAGAAAAGTCTTAATTACTTAGCAGGTGCTGTCTGGAGATCTTACTTGGCTGGCAAGTGCTCTCCGGCACGGCTGACTTCTAATGCTGACTCTTCTATTAAAAATAGGGCAGCTTGTGAGTTTTCTATTAATCTCATGGGCATCCTGCCTCCTCCTCATCTTGGACACCACACAGTCTCTTGCTGTGGAGATGTTCTCTTTGGCTGAACCATTTCATCTTGCTCTCTTTGGCTGATCTAGGGGTACCTACCACTCTATAGCTTTGTTTGAACTGAGGTCATTCATATGGGACAAATTAAAGACAATCTTGGGTAAATCTCCTTTGAGGGTACTTAACCTTGTGGACTTCTATACTCTTCCAGCTCTGGTAATTTAGGCCATTTTTTTTTAGAAATTGATCACCCTCTCACTTGTGTATCTTGGGACAGGATCACAAGTTTCTGTAGCTCATGAAGGCAGCTACATGAGTATGTGTTGTACATGAGTATGTGTATCAGACTTCAGCAGTCTTCCTTTATGTACTCAAATGCCATAAAATGCATAATGTATGTGAGCTGAACATGACAGCATGCATGAAAGCGATGTATGTGAGTGAAACAAGGCATAGACAAACAAGTTGGAGACATTTAAATTGTTTCAGTACAATATAAATCCCAAATAGTGATATTAAGTTTTCCCTGGACAAATATGGATGGAATAGGAGAGCAGGAAATTAAGATGACTAAGCATTTGATAAAGATGAGTTTTGGGGACAAATGGTTGTGTTTTAAGACCCAGTTGAGTCTGGGGTGAGGTCGGCCTTCTGTTTGATACTACACTGAAGACCATTAACCATCAGGCTGAATGTGCACAGGGCTTCCTGATGGGGGAGTGGGAGTGTTTCAGTTTCAAAGGAGAGTTGAGTATGTTTTTCTCTGAAACTGCCTGTAGATGTCACTACAGTAAATGACTCCTTTATCCTTGATTTGATGGTGGGGCAAAAAAACCCCACGGAAAAGTAAAGTAAAACATGATATTTTGTAAAGTCCATATATCTTATGATATTAACAGCATCGAAGGCATGGCACCAACAACATTTCAATTCATAGTTTTACAAACCATCCTTTCTAGTTTACGGCTGTGATTTATCCTAAACAATGAAAGTATGTTTAGCAACAGTCTTCAGTTTAGAGCAGGGAGGGGAAATCCCTCCATTCTCTCTTCCCCCACAAACTCCTCTTTCAGAGAAGGAGGCACAATTCTCTTCTTTACCCTTAGAGATATTGTCCTCAAGCTGAGAATATTATTGCCTCATGAAAGGAAAAGAATGATATAGGCATTGACTGTAAAAAGAGAAGGGAGGTGGAGAAAACATTTTTAAAAAATATGCTTGTGGCAACATACAACTCTACAAGCATTTAAATGGGCTTTTCCTTCTGTACTGATTTTAAAAACCACCTGTAAATTTTGGTCATCTCAAAAAGATAGCATTTCCCCTCTACTTCCAGGGAAGGGAAAGTGAAAAGTGAAAGCATTAGTCACTCAGTCGTGTCCAACTCTTTGCAACCCCATGTACTGTAGCCCCCCAGGCTCCTCTGTCCTTGCAATTCTCCAAGTAGTAATACTGGAGTGGGTTGCCATTCCTTTTTCCAGGGGATCTTTCCGACCTGGGGGGAAGCTGGTGCAAAATTATCTAGGGGCCTGGAAGGGTATTCAATGATGTTACCCAAGAAGCCTCTGTCACCTGTATCTTGATACAGTGGAGGGTATGTTTTTGGCTGGGATCATATTCTGTGTGCCATTTTTCTTACCTGAATGCTACAACATCTCATCATGGGATGGCCAAGACTGAGACCCACTGAAAGACAAATGGCAAGTAAAGAGGAATTTACACAGCTCCAGAGCTATGTTAATAGAATATGAATGTATTTTCTTATGTTAACAAGAATTTTGTAGCCCTCCTTGGGAAAAGAATTTTCCTTCTCCTTGGGAAAAGAAACCTTTGGTAATTAAAGTGAAGTCCAAACAAATGAAAACATAGACCCTGAGAATAAGGCCTCTGAAAAAAAAGTTATGTGTTAATGAAAGATAGCTCAGGGCAGAAAGACATGAAATAATGAGAATTACCAGTAGAATCTAGAAGACAAAAACTGTAGACAGAACAGAGACTAATCTTGTAGTTTTTCTAGACTAAGTGTTATACTACCTGTTCCATGAGAGGAAGAATTGATAAGTTGGCCTTAAGACTCCATTATATATTTTTTATACTTTGTGATGAATAGGAATATGCAAATAGTAATACATAATCTTACATATTCAAGATATTAATAATATATTCAAATTCTCATTCTAAGTAAGGATCTAAGCCTTCTACCGATACAATTTTTGTCCTTATAAAGGCCTGGGCAAAGAACTCTTTCTGGTATTATTACTTATACATATTTGAAGAGAATGGACCTTACTTGCATAGCATGGTCATGACACTGGTGTCTAGATTGCAGGAAAATAAAGAGCATCCTTTGCAAAATTCTGCCTTAATGACAGTTATGCTTGGAATTTTTTTCTCTTCAATAATATTACCAAAAAAAGAAAGCGATCCCATTCAGTTGATATAGTAAACTTTTTTAAGTTATGCATTGAAGAGGTTTCTCAAAAAGTTAAACATAAGATTGTCATATAGCTCAGTAATTCCAGTCCTGGGCATATACTAACGAGAGCATGTGTTTACACAAAAAATATGACAGTGAATGTTTAAAGCAACATTATGTGTGGTAACCCAAAGGTAGAAACAATTAGGACCTGTAAGCAACCTAAATGTCCATCAGCAGAGGAATGGATAGAGAAGATGTGGTACATACATACAGTGGAATATTTCTCTGCTATAAATAGAATGAAATACTGCCATTTGCAGCAACATGGATGGATCTAGAAAGTGTCATACAGAGTGAAGTCAGTCAGAAAGAGAAAGGCAGATGTTGTATAATAAAATTTTTATGTGAAATCTAGAAAAATGGTACAGATGAACTTATCTGCAAATAGAGTCACAGATGCAGAGAACAAACTTATGCTTAACCAGAGGGGAAGGAAGAGTGGGGTGAGATTGAGATTGACATATAAACGCTATTGTCTATAAAATAGATAACTAATGAGAACTTAATGTGTAACAGAAAGAACTCTATCTACTTAGTGCTCTGGAGTGACCTAGACGGGAAGGAAATCCAAAAAAGAGTAGATACATGTATATGTCTGACTCACTTTGCTGTGAAGCAGAAATGAACAAAACACTATATATTGATATACTCCAATATCAATTAGTTTTTAAAAAAAGATTCCACATCTCTCCTTTTTTCTTGCTGGGATAGTAATACATTTGGGAGACATGTAATATACTGGGGTAGAAAGAAGGCTATGGTCTTTTATTATCACTCTGAAGAGGACCTGTTCCCTAGTGTAGCCTGATCAGTGTATACAAATGCGTCACTGTCCAAAGTAAATGAGTCACATTAAATTTTTTTGTGGGTTGAGGGTTCCTAAAATAGACAGTGGACTTAAACAATAACATGTCTGCAGGGTTTTGTGTGTATATGCATTGACATAATATGGGAAACCAATTTCAATATTTCTGTGTTTGTATTGAGAGTATAGTTATACCAAACTATAAGATCGGGTCTTCTGTGGTAGCTCAGAGGTTAAAGCATCTGCCTGCAAGGCGGGAGACTCGGGTTCAATCCCTGGGTCAGGAAGATCCCCTGGAGAAGGAAATGGCAACCTACTCCAGTACTCTTGCCTGGAGAATCCCATGGATGGAGGAGCCTGGTAGGCTACAGTCCACGGGGTCGTAAAGAGTCATAAGATCACTCAAAAAACTGCAAGTATAATTATTTTAAGGGCAATAACGTTTTTAGCAGTGAGCAAGTTAAAATGGCTCCTGCGGTAACCTTCCACTTCCAAGCAATATGGGTAGTTTACCTTCAGGTCAGGACGCTCCTGTCATTAGAGCTTACTCCAGTGGCTTTGAGTATGAAGTGTGTTTATGAAAACCCAGTGGAGTTTTATATAGCAAAGCCCCAAGTACCCTTCCAGCTATAACGCGTGACACTCAGGCTGCAGACTGATGTTCTCAAGTATTCTCTCATGGATCTGGGGCAGTTTCTTTGTTTTGTCACGTGCTGTTGCTCTTCTGGCTCAGGATGGATTTGTATGATTTGGCTCTTTTGTTACTGGGCACCAAACACCAATGAATTGGCAACTATATCTGTGCTGACACTTTATTAATCTCACTTGATTGCTTATTCTACTTCATCCTTAGCATTTTTAAAAGTACACTTAAAAGATGTTTAAGCAATATTTTCCCTCCAGGAACAAAAAATTAAACCCAAGAACAAAACTTCTACATAGTTTGTTGCATCAAAAATTATTCAAAAATATTTGCTGATTTATTAACATTCCTTTTTCCAAAGGACTTAAGGTGGCTGTAAAATTATTTCACTGTGTTAATATCAAAAGTGAAACTAGAAGTCATACAGTAACTAAAGGTATAAAGAATACATAAGTGAACATACATTTACAAAAAATGAAATAAAGAAGAAAATTAAATTCTGAATTTAATAATGATTTTTGATAGATTTTAGCCAGCCCATGGAAAATTCATTTTTTTTGTACTTAACCTTAAACAGCATTTCCTTTTTTTGAAATTGAACTATACTTGATTTATAATGTTGTGTTATTAATAATTTCAGCTATAGAGCAAAATGATTCAGTTATACATGTATCTACTCTTTTTCAGATTTTATTCCATTACAGATTATTACAAGATACTAAACATGAATATGTTTCCCTATGCTATGCAGTATGTCTTACTGAACAGTTTTTCTGGTTTCAGATGTTAACATTAGTAGACTTAGCACACGCATTTCTATCCCTTCCCTCTTGAAATCACAATATATGGTAGTAAAGGAAATATTCTTGAAAAAGACACCAATAAATTTCTAGAAGATGCGAGGACGATAGAACTGTTAACAGATTAAAAACAAATCATAGCAGTCTAGAACCATAGGAGGGAATGAAATGATAAAGAGATGCCTGAGCTGTATAGCAGAACTCCAGAGATGATATCAGCCCAGAGAAGATAAACAGTGGAAGCATGAGGAAGGGAATCCAAACTGGAAGATTAACTGAAAGGTTGACCACTGAATGAAGAGTAGGATTGCAGCATCCCTTCCTTCCTGCTCATCGACTTTTCAGGACAGGTGGAATGCAGGCATTTTTAAGCAGCCTAATATAGAACTTTCAGGCAAAAACAAAGAAGAACAAAACAGTAATAACAAGACAGCCTTAAAACCACTTTTTAAAAGAAATCAGATGAATAAAATTAGGTCTTCCAGTATAAAGTCCTTCTTCTCCTGGCACTTGAAAGCTCTGTCTTTATTCTAGTATAAACGCCTAATTTACCTTTGCGTGCTAAGTCACTTCAGTTGTATCCAACTGTGTGTGACCCTATAGACTGTAGCCTGCCAGGTTCCTCTGTCCATGAGATTCCCCAGGCAAGAATACTGGAGTGGGAGGCAATGCCTTTCCACTGCTCACCTTAATATGAAGCCTGCGAGTAGACCAGGCTACCCTTATGCTCTGAACTTTGAGTTGAGCATCATCTTTGTGTGAGACCTAGCTTTATTATTATTTTTTTAATTTTATTTTACTTTTTAACTTTACAACATTGTATTGGTTTTGCCATATATCGAAATGAATTCGCCACAGGTATACATAAAGTAGTTAAACAGCAGCCTAGGACACTCATAGTCATTATCTTAGAAAATCAATCCAATCTATTATTCTCATCTGTCAAAGCCAGCCAAAGGTCATAAAAAATATGAATCAACCCAGTAGCATTAAAAAGACAAAGAGAAATATTTGCTTCAGAGGAAACATAGATAATTTAGGGAAAAGAAGATAACTTTAAAAGAAGTTAATTGTCATCCTCATGAAAATTTGAAGGAAAGAATCAGTTCGGTTGCTCAGTTGTGTCTAACTCTTTGCAACCCCATGGACTGCAGCACACCAGGCCTCCCTGTCCATCACAAACTCCCGGAGTTTACCCAAACTTATGTCCATTGAGTTGGTGATGCCATCTAACCATGTCATCCTCTGTCATCCCCTTCTATCCTGGCCTCAATCTTTCTCAGCATCAGGGTCTTTTAAAATGAGTCAGTTCTTCATATCAGGTGGCCAAAGTATTGGAGTTTCAGCTTCAATATCAGTCCTTCCAATGAATATTCAGGACTGATCTCCTTTAGGATGGACTGGTTGGATCTCTTTGCAGTCCAAAGGACTTTCAAGAGTCTTCTCCAACACCACATTTCAAAAGCATCAATTTTTCGGCACTCACCTTTCTTTATAGTCCAACTCTCACATCCATACATGACCACTGGAAAAACTATAGCCTTGACTAGACGGACCTTTGTTGGCAAAGTAATGTCACTGATTTTTAATATGCTGTCTAGGTTGGCCTTAACTTTCCTTCCAAGGAGTAAGCATCTTTTAATTTCCTGGCTGCAGTCACCATATGCAGTGATTTTGGAGTCCCCCAAAATAAAGTCTGACACTGTTTCCCCATCTATTTGCCATGAAGTGATGGGACCGGATGCCATGATCTTCGTTTTCTGAATGTTGAGCTTTAAGCCAACTTTTTCACTCTCCTCTTTCACTTTCATCAAGAGGCTGTTTAGTTTCTCTTCCTTTCTGCCATAAGGGTGGTGTCCTCTGCATATCTGAGATTATTGATATTCCTCCGGGCAATTTTGATTCCAGTTTGTGCTTCATCCAGCCCAGCGTTTCTCATGATGTACTCTGCATATAAATTAAATAAACAGGGTGACAATATACAGCCTTGACATATTCCTTTTCCTATTTGGAACCAGTCTGTTGTTCCATGTCCAGTTCTAACTGTTGCTTCCTGACTTACATACAGATTTCTCAAGAGGCAGATCAGGTGGTCTGGTATTCCCATCTCTTTCAGATTTTTCCACAGTTTATTGTGATCCACATAGTCAAAGGCTTTGGCATAGTCAATAATGCAGAAATAGATGTTTTTCCTGAACTCTTTTGCTTTTTCCATGATCCAGCAGATGTTGGCAATTTGATCTCTGTTTCCTCTGCCTTTTCTAAATCCAGCTTGAACATCTGGAAATTCATGGTTCACATATTGCTGAAGCCCAACTTGGAGGATTTTGAGCATTACTTTGCTAGCGTGTGAGATGAGTGCAATTGTGTGGTAGTTTGAGCATTCTTTGGCATTTTCTTTCTTTGGGATTGGAATGAAAACTGACCTTTCCAGTCTTGTGGCCACTGTTGAGTTTTCCAAATTTGCTGGCGTATTGAGTGCAGCACTGTTACAGCATCATCTTTTAAGATTTGAAATAGCTCAACTGGAATTGCATCACCTCCACTAGCTTTGTTCGTAGTGATGCTTCCTAGGGCCCACTTGACTTCACATTCCAGGGTGTCTGGCTCTAGGTGAGTGATCACACCATCATGATTATCTGGATTGTGAAGATCTTTTTGTACAGTTCTTCTGTGTATTCTTGCCACCTTTTCTTAATATCTTCTGCTTCTGCTAGGTCTATACCATTTCTGTCCTTTATTGTGTCCATCTTTGCATGAAATGTTCCCTTGGTATCTCTAATTTTTGAAGAGAGCTCTAGTCTTTCCCATTTTATTGTTTTCCTCTATTTATTTGCATTGATCACTGAGGAAGGCTTTCTTATCTCTCCTTGCTATTCAAATGGGTATATATTTCCTTTTCTTCTTTGCTTTTCACTTCTCTTCTTTCCCAGCTATTTGTAAGGCCTCCTCAGACAGCCATTTTGCTTTTTTCATTTCTTTTTCTTGGAGATGATTTTGATCACTGCCTCTTCTACATATCACGAACCTCCATTCATAGTTCATCAGGCACTGTGTGTATCAGATCTAGTCCCTTAAATCTATTTCTCACTTGCACTGTATAATTATAAGGGATTTGATTTAGGGCATGCCTGAATGGTCTAGTGGTTTTCCCTACTTTCTTCAATTTAGGTCTGAATTTGTCTATAAGGAGTTCATGATCTGAGCCACAGTCAGCTCCCAGTGACTGTATAGAGCTTCTTCATCTTTCACTGCAAAGAATATAATCAATCTGATTTTGGTGTTGGCCATTTGGTGATGTCCATTTGTAGAGTCTTCTCTTGTGTTATTGGAAGAGGGTGTTTTCTATGACCACTGTGTTCTCTTGGCAAAACTCTATTAGCCTTTGCTGTGCTTCATTCTGTAGTCCAAGGCCAAATTTGCCTGTTACTCCAGGTGTTTCTTGACTTCCTACTTTTGCATTCCAGTCCCCTATAATTAAAAGGACATCTTTTTTGGATGTTAGTTCTAGAAGGTCTTGTAGGTCTTCATAGAACCGTTCAGCTTCTTCAGCATTACTGGTCGGGGCATAGACTTGGATTATCATGATATTTGAAAGGATATTGCAGCCAAAAATAAGAAAAGGAAATGATAAAAAAAAAAAAAAGCATGAATGGAGGACAAAAACTGGTGCTTTGTCACTGATGACTGCAAAAGTTTAATAGATAGCTATAAAGGTGAAAATAAGAAAATCAGAACAGAGAAAATACTAAGAAAAGAGAAAAAGTAAAAAATATGGAGGATTAATCAAGGGAGCCTGATGTTGATATAAGAGAAAAAGAACATAGAATAATGGAAGGGAGAAATTTAGTGATGAAAAAAAGTGAAGAAAAGTTGCCAACAACAAAGCATAAGAATTATTGTACATTGTAAGTGAAGTGAAGTTGCTCAGTCGTGTCCGACTCTTTGCGACACCATATACTGTAGCCCACCAGGCTCCTCAGTCCATGGAATTTTCCAGGCTAGAGTACTGGAGTGTGTTGCCATTTCCTTCTCCAGGGGGTCTTCCCAACCCAGGGATCGAACCTGGGTCTCCCGCACTGCAGGCAGACGCTTTACCGTCTGAGCCACCAGGGAACAACAACAAAGTGTAAGAATTATTGAACATTGTAAAGGTCTATTAAATTCCCAGAATGTTCAAACACATATTCATACTGTAAATTTTAGAAAACAAGAAATTTTAAAACATAAAATTCACATCTCGGTTACAGAGAGCATGTCATATTTATGATTCATGAAAATCTGTCAGTTTGACTACAGAGAGCTTATCAACAGTGCTGGATCCTAGAAGCAATGAAACAATCCCTGGAAGCACTGAGGAAATATTCTAGGCTTAGTCACAGTGGCAATCAAGTATGATGGTAAAATACAGCTTTTTTTCAAATTTTCAGAAATGTTTTTAAGAAGGTTACTTTTTAAACTTAAAGTCTAATTTAATAAACTTTTATTAACTTTTTTCTATGAAGTTTACTTGAAGATTTGTTTGAGTGAAGCAAAGGTGAAAACCAAGAAATTGAATGACATGGGGGGGCGGAAATACTGAAGAATTAACCCAGGAGTAGTTTGAGAATAAATCCTAGCACATTGATAACACAGGAAACCTAGAAAGCTCTTGGTTCCCAGTATGTTCAGGCATAATTATGGCAGAGAGCAGCAGGCCTGAGTAGATGCCTGGGGTTAGAGGAAAGAGGCAGAAAGAATTAAGGACAAGGACAAGAAATGAGGCTGCAGAGTTGTTGGAGATAAGTTACAATTCATTCAGACTGTGTGATTTTTTTCTAAGAGTAAATGTAAGCTAAATCTTACAGTTGAAAATTGTTGACAGGTAGAAACAGTATTTAAAATAGAATTTGACTTGAATGTATGTGACAGCAAAAACCCTGCAAAAATTAATAGTGGCTTTAAAAGAAGTTTTATTCCCTTCTACAAACCAAGTCCCATAGTCAAAGTCCTACTATAGAATTTCATAATTTCCTCAAAGCCCTAGACTCCATCTAGCTTGTTTCTGTGCTACCTAGAGGATATGGCTCTTGTCAGGACTGTCTTCATTCCACCCAGAAGGAGGGAGAAAAATGGAGATGAAGGACACCACTCTTCCTTGGTAGAAATGGCTCACACCATTTCTATGTACATCTCACTGACTAAACATTAGTCCTATGACTAGGGGAAGTGGAGTAGGACTGTGTACCTGCTAATACATTTGAGGTTGGATGAAGTTATTTGTGAAGGAAAAATGGACAGTTAATTGGGCACTACAGGGAGCCTTTTCAACTGACTCCAAAAATAAGTCCTTTTGGTGGTAATTTTTATAGGCTTTAATAACTGTATTTTACTATCCATTGTATTGACTTTAAAACTTTCATTGTATGTGGTGAGACATGAAATGCAAAGCTCTTTAGAAAATAGATTTGCTAAGTGAGGGCATTAGACTTTTCATAAGGGTCCATTAATTGATATGAATATAAAATATTTTTATTAGATTAATATGTTATACATTTATATATTACTACTCTTTATGTGGATACACTTTTGACTCATAAAATAGAATTTCACTTAACTGAATTCATTGTAGTTTATCATTGTGTAATTCATCAATGAACACTTGCACACTTAGAATTGTTATCATGGCTGTGGGCAAGACAGATTGTAATTTGAAGGTAGGAAAATCTCTAATTTAAAAAAATCAACGTCATTCTAAAGAGAGCTAGAAACCATTTTTATCAGATTTTATTACAAAGGTTTATTTGTGTGTTATTTATTTTTGACTTTATTTTATATGCTCTACCTATTTTTTTTTCTTTTCTCCTGGCTTCTTTCACTTGCTTCTACTACTTATTATCATGTTGCAGTGTTGCTGTTTTATTTTTTGTGAGACACCTTATAGTGTTTTTGGAACAAGATGAATATAAACACAAAATCTGATAATAGGTTCCCCTCTCACTGTAGCCAGGCACTGGCTATTGGAGTCAAAACTTTTATATCTAGAAATTGCAAAAGTCTTCCCATCTAGGTATAAAAGAGATTAGTTCCAAGATGCATTAGCAGTGGACTTTAGATGTTTAATTATCCTTTGAAGTTAAATCCAATTTTTTCCCTCTGTTTCTTTGAAATGGCTTGAAATTTGCCATGAATTTCCAGCTGACTTCTGGTTTCATATTTCCTAAAATTATGGTCTCCTTTTAAACCCCAAATCAGATTTTGGCAGTGCCTTCATTTCTTCAACACCTTTCTGACATTGTCTTTTGACTATATGTTGCCTTCCTTCTTCATTTTCATTCTTTGGATATTTAATGTCATTGTCATCCATTATCAACTCTTTGAATCTGGAGTGGTTCTATTTGCTTTGTCTTCCTTTTCTTCTCCTTCTGTGATGGCTGTGAGATAGCAAGTGTTTTCCTTGGGGATTTTCATTTCTCTCTTACATTTATTTTTAGCTTGCTCTGGGGCTATTGAACCCAGACTTCCTCTCATCTAATCCTGCGTTTCTATGGATTATCTCGTTATCATATCCAAACATAACTGCCAAATGCATAATCTTCATCTTGGCTTGGGTCAATCCTCCTGATCTTTTATGAACCACACTGAGACCTTTGAAGTACTAGTTCCTCTCTCCACTGATGGCTGCTGGCAGAGAGACAGGCTGCCTGAGATTGATGGGGGTGGAGGATGGGCAGGCATAGCTGCCAAATAGTTGTGGCATCATAAACAGTGCAGGCTGCCTTGCCAAAAACTACGCATTGACCTTGTTTGGGTTCCAGAGTGATGAGGTAAGGCTTCATATTGAAATAAGTTGGAGACTGTGAAAGACTAAACTGCCATCAAATACTTAAAAGTAATCGTTTTCAAATGCAAAACATTTTTAAAAGTAAAACTAATTGTCACTCTGCACAAATTATAGATTTCCTTTTTGCTTGAAGAATTTGACATTTGCAATGATTTACTAGAGTCAGTATTGGTGGACCTAAGCTGAATATAACTTGAGCTATGCAGTAGTTCCACTCATCTCCAGAGATAGGAATACTGAAAGCATACAAAATACAAGAATAAGAAGGATCATGTGCAAGGAGAGAAAATATACCTGGTATTAAATGTCTCTGCTGCTGCTGCTGCTAAGTCGCTTCAGTCGTGTCCGACTCTGTGCGACCCCATAGACGGCAGCCCACCAGGCTCCCCCGTCCCTGGGATTCTCCAGGCAAGAACACTGGAGTGGGTTGCCATTTCCTTCTCCAATGCATGAAAGTGAAAAGTGAAAGGGAAGTCGCTCAGTCATGTCCGACTCTTAGCGACCCCATGGACTGCAGCCTACCAGGCTCCTCTGTCCATGGGATTTTCTAGGCAAGAGTACTGGAGTGGGGTGCCATTGCCTTAGTTCACGTTATATAGAGTATGTAGGTTTTATTAAGTTAAGAAATAATCCAGGTGCAGGAGGAGAAGGGGTGACAGAGGATGAGATGGTTGGATGGCATCATCAACTCAATGGACATGGGTTTGAACAAACTCTGGGAGATAATGAAGGACAGGGAAACCTGGCATGCTGCAGTCCATGGGTTGCAAAAAGACAGACAAAGACTGACCAACTGAACAACAACAACAGGCCCAGGTGCTAATCAACAATGCACAAATCCATAGAAAGCTAGCTGGAGTTCTGGTCAGGAAGTCCATAGCCCATCAGTGGCTAACACAAGTGCTTCTGTTTTTTATGTCTCAGTTGACAACCAGTATGGGAATTAACATTATGATCAGAAATTAATTTTTATTGGTGAAGTTGGCAGCTTACGAATCAGCATAATTTAACTGCATAATGAAATTAGAAGTTTTCAGGAAAAAATGTTTTGGTTAAAAATGTTTGAGACACTCTACACACTTGTATGAATGTGGAACAAGAAACCAGCAAGGCTTATACTCTTTTCTCTTAAAATAGGACCCAATGCTTGATCCCTAAATAATACTGAGACAAGCCATTGGTTTAGAAGATTTCATGTTGTCTGGAGTTGACTACCAGGTACTAGATCCTGCTTCTGTAAGGTTGTCATATCTGGCTTCAGTTAATTTTTAATCCAGGTGGAAATCTGTCCAGTTAAAAGGACAGAGCTGGCATTTTAGTGAAATTACAGTACAGACTATTTTTGCCTGCTTGTTAATGAATAATTTATTTAATAACTGTAAATATAGGAGAATGTTGTATAAGATTTGCTTTTATTGTAACCTGGTAGATCATTTTATTGAATGGTTAACTTCCAAACCAACTTCAGAAGATATGAGACTGAAGTGTGTAATATTGGCTATTCTTATTACTTAAAATTTCTACTATTTTGAAGAATTAAAAACTTGTTATTTTCTTTAAATTTATTTTTACTTCTTTGATTATTGCTAAGGAAGATGTTAATTTTTAAGTGTTAACTGTGTGTATCTCCAGTTTTGTCAATGCTTAGTTCATGATCTTCATTGATTTAGCTTACAAATATTTTACCCAGATATTTCTTACTGTTGAGGTTTATGGGTTTTTTTTTTAATTGACAGAATTTTGAAAATTTTAGATCTTTAACTCTAGCAATATGTTCCTTTGTTTTTGAATTTAGGCTTTTTCCCTCCACTTCCATGACTGGCAAATTTGCTTACTTAACTTTTATTATTTTTTAGATGTAATTTATTATTAGTTTAAAATATTTTACATTTAATTTTCATCATTCTGGAGTTGTTTCAGAACTGTTTATCAAGCAAATCTTTCCCTTCTTATTTATTTGCAATGCCTTATTTATTACATATTCTTATATTGTTGTTAGTACCATGTTCTTCACATTATTAGAACTTTATGACATATTTTAATATTTGTTAGGGTTAAACTCCTTCCACCCATTACTCTTCTTTTTAAAAATTTTCTGAACTCCTTTTGTCATTTATTCTTGTATGAAATCTAAAAGTATTTTATCCAGTTTCAAAAGAAGCTCCTCTTGAAATTTTGATATAATTTTTGCCTATTTATGAATTAATTAAAAAATAGTGTCTTACTAATGTTCTAATATTTTATGAATTAATTAAAAGTATCTTACTAATGTTCTATTTCTTCATCCATGAACATGGGATATTTCATCATGTATTCAGGTTGTTATTTAGATGAATAACCCAGAAAAGATATTCATGATTCTTATACATGTGTTGAAAAGACTATTTCTACATATTTTATGTTAATGAGGATTATGAACATCCTTTGTCCATTCTAGATTTTAAATGGGGCTGTCTAATATAGTTTCTATTAAGAAAACAGTGACTGGTTTTAGATAGACTACTATATTTGCATATAAATAAAATACTTTTTTAATCCTAGTTTTTAAAATAGTTTTAAAAACAGGATGGGTCTGACTTTTACCAAAATGATTTTTAACAGCTGTGTTGTGATAATCAAACATTTTGTATGTTTGTTTTGGGTCTTTTGATATGATATTTTACATGAAAAGACTCCCAATTATTAAACTCTGTATCCAGAGAGAGATTTTCTAAGTTAAAACTTAATGAATCCCAGTATATATAATAATTTATTACATCTCTTGCATAGAGATTATATTATTGTGTATTTAAAATTTTTACCTAAAATGTTTCTTTTTGTTTTTATTAAACAATCATATTTTAAGTCTGGAAAGCAAACAATTCAAAAAAAATATTAAGGCTGAGTTTTCCCCACCTTTTATTTATTTATTTATTGCCTCAGGCTCAGGAACAGATATTTAGTTTGGAAAGATTTTTCTCTCTTCAATTATACTTGGAAATTTTACTGTTTCACAAAATGGCTTGCTAATGTTTTTCTTTCACATAACTTATTCCTTCTCTTACTGGTTTCAGGAAATTATATGTGGCCAAGGCTGTTTTGTTATTTTTGTTAGCATGTGACTCACATCCTTCTGTCTTCTTTCATTTAGTCTTAAACAAACGTAAAGGATATGATCAAGGGACTGAGGCTATGCAGCAATGACATAAAAGATCATTATTTAATGAACACTTTTGTATTTTATACAAATGCACTATATATGACCCAAGTGTTGAACAGTTGGGACTTAATGATTGTTATCTTTTAAAAATTGAAATTTTTGGATTGAGATGCTTCATGCCACCCTTCTGGGGGAGGCCCTCATTAATCACATTTTTCTTGGGGCTCAGGTTTTGTGACCCTTGGATAGTATTCTATACAAATTCCATTGAAGTGTAGGAGATCAGGAGAGTAATTATATGTTTTAGAAATCTTTTCACTGGACAGTACCCCTGGGATAACTTGAGGATACAGATTTATCTCTATAGAGTACAAAATACAACTCTTCAATACAGACATTTGTACCATGTAGACATGGACCAAGTATCTAGAAGACGTCCCATAGTTAAACAATTATGATAAAAAGTGAAAGTGAAGTCGCTGAGTCGTGTCTGACTCTTTGTGACCCCATGACCTGTAGCCTACCAGACTCCTCTGTCCATGGGATTCTCCAGGCAAGAATACTGGAGTGGGTTGCCATTTCCTTCTCCAAACTTATGATACATACCAGCAAATGGCACTGACCATGATATTGATTAAATCCATTTTAACTTCAGGGACATGAAGAATCTGGACAGTTACACAAAAAATAGGGAGTAGGAAGTCAATCATATGATGAAGAAAAGAGAGTCAGCATTGTTATTTCTTTATCAGATTATAGATTGAAAATAACAAGAACAGAGATGCTCTTTTGTTCAGGGATGCTGTATCATCCACTGAAAAGAGTAGGGGAAGAAGACACATGTGGTTGTGAATCCCCTCTACCACTTTCTTGTGTAGTTGAACAAGTTAACTTCATTCAGCCTCAGTTTTCTTATTGATAAAATAGAAATGATAGTAACCATATCATAGAATTGTTTTATCCCATGAATGAGTGTATGTTTGTATGCATGTGTTTCTCCTAGTGCTTTGCTGTTCAAAGATATCCAGACCAGTAGTATGGGCATGACCTGGAACTTTGTTATAAATACAGAATCTTAGTCCCACCTATGGGGCTTCCCCGGAGAAGGCAATGGCACCCCACTCCAGTACTCTTGCCTGGAAAATCCCAAGGACGGAGAAGCCTGGTGAGCTGCAGTCCATGGGGTCGCTAAGAGTCGGACACGACTGAGCGACTTCACTTTCACTTTTGACTTTCCTGCATTGGAGAAGGAAATGGCAACCCACTCCAGTGTTCTTGCCTGGAGAATCTTGGGGACGGGGAGCCTGGTGGCCTGCTGTCTCTGGGGTCGCACAGAGTCGGACACGACTAAAGCGACTTAGCAGCAGCAGCAGCAGCAGCATGGGGCTTCCCAGGTGGCACTAATGGTAAATAATTTGCCTGTCAGTGCAGGAGACTTAAGAGAGGTAGATTTGATCCTTTAGTTGGAAAGATCCCCTGGAGTAGAAAACGGCAACCCACTCCAGTATTTTTGCCTGAAAAATCCCATTAACAGAGGAGCCTGAGAGTTACTGAATTACCACCTGCATTTTAACAAGATCTCTTGGGAGATTCATTTTTACATTTAAGAAGCACTGCCCAGCCTAGCATAGTGCTTAGCACAGGGTTGTGCTCAGTTAAAATAGTTTTTCTCCTCTCAAATTAAATGAGTTTCAATACATGAACTTGCCTCCTGACCACATAAAAAAAAAATTTCCCCAACAAAAACTCGAGCAACAAATATTGTCACAAAATATGTGACTGGCATGTTCTCTCATTTTGACCTTACTCTAGGTGATCCTTCTATACAGAATATATGTTTAGGATTCCCTCCTCTTTTTCATTATTTATGCTTACTTCCTGACATAGAATGCTAAAATTTAGTTTTGAGTAAGACAGCAATAAAAAAAGATGTGAAATTTTCAAACACACTGTAAGTTGCATTGTAAATGCAAAGTTCATCATTTCCATAACTCCTGGAGAATATCGTGGGTCAGAGAGTGGATTAGAAGAGTAGATTTAGAGCAGAAGGTATCCCTGGAGAAATCTGTTCTGTGAGCCCATACCGCTTTGGAGACAGAGTGCCTGCTCCTCTTCATTAAAGCCAGTGATGGAGAGACTTTCAAGAGCATGTAGGGAGCTTAACATGTGACTTCTACACTGAGTCTTTCTGGGGTCTGGCTGCTACCAGGTATATTCAGAGAACAAAACAATGCTAGCTGCTGTGTTGGTGATGGAGCTCTTAGAAAAAGGAATGTTGTGATTTACCTGTACATCTGTAGATGGCAGGGTCAAGAAATGTTTGTTTCCCATGGGAAAATGTTTAAAAGTTTTTATGTGCTGAAAAATGAATTCTAAAAAAAAAAAAAAAAAAAAACCCACCCCAAATGAAAACAGTGCTCCCCTGACACCCAAGTTAGTAGCGTTTGTCTGTTTCTGTGGTGTAAATATCACCATTATGACCAGTTACAAGCTATCAATATGGCATCTCTGAACATGGGGTTGGAAAGAAATGAGTACAGTCTGCTGTGTGTGAGCTTCTAAGAGCTGGCTCTAGAATATCACTGCAGAAAGAGAGAGAGTGAAGGAGGGAGGAAGGGAGAGAGGAGGGAGGAAGGGAGGAAGAAAGAAGAGAACGGAAACCAAACGCCAAGGAGCTTATTGAATGCGGATTCTAGTCTCAGTAAGATGGAGAATTCACAACCATTTGGAATCAAGTTATATCCTCTTAGAGCAAAGAAATTGTCCTTGGAGTAGCTAATCAGAGACTCTTTGATGACTCCATCCAGATGCTCTCTGAGAGGGCCAGTTTTAAAAATCTGCAGGTTCAGAGAATGTGGAGCATGATAACCACAAGAAGGCCCATTATAATCTCACATGTTCTCTTTTCTTACCACTAACCTCTGGAAGAAGAAAAAGAGGCCAGAGAACTGGGGGAAGCAGGCCCAAACTGGGGTTACAGGAAGGAAGACTTAATGTTAAATCCACTTTGAAATTTTTATTACTATCCTGAACTAGACATTCTAATGACTAAATTGAGTTTCTGTTTGTCTAAAAGTGTCCATAGGAATGTTTATTATCTAAGAGTGAGCCTGTAAGTTTTCATCTGGAGCTAGAGGAAACCACCTCTACTGGACAAAGTTTAGAGGATAATTGTGGGGGAAAAGAAATCCACATTCAATTAAGTTTGTAAATTATGATTGTTCAATACAGCAGTTAACATAGACCTCTCAGTCTTCTGCTGCTGCTGCTGCTGCTAAGTCACTTCAGTCGTGTCTGACTCTGTGGGACCCCATAGACGGCAGCCCACCAGGCTCCCCCGTCCCTGGGATTCTCCAGGCAAGAACACTGGAGTGGGTTGCCATTTCCTTCTCCAATGCATGAAAGTGAAGAGTGAAAGTGAAGTCACTCAGTCAGGTCTGACTCTTCGCGACCCCATGGATGGCAGCCTACCAGGCTCCTCCGTCCATGGGATTTTCCAGGCAAGAGCTGAAGATTTAACCTATAGGTCAAATTTCAGTCCATCATGAATACTCCCTGACATTGCCTTAACCATTAAAGTGTATTTTTGTAGCACTCTTTTTTTCCTCCAGATTTCTGTATAAATTTTGTTCCCCTAGGATTAGATATTATTTCTTCTACTTTGTAACCTTTCCTCCTCTGCTAAAACTTTCTGACCCTCATTTCCTGGTAAAGGGTGTGGTTGGCAACTGCTTGATAAAAGAATGGAATTACATTTTATTTTCAGTAATTTTTTTGTTGTTATTCAAAAAATGATTAAAATGCTCATGAAAAGAGAAGTAATATAAATTTCTTTTACTTAACTAATCCTTTATGGGAAATTTGGCCTTTACCATGGTCATATTATGGGGGAAAATAGATTATTTTAAACTTTCTTGTAATCTTGTATTCTTGAAAATGGCATGTTTGCAATGGACATATTCCTGAAAATATAATTTAGAAATTAATACTTTATAGGATTAGAAATTATAACTTTTCATTCAAATGGTATCTAGTTTTATCATTCCTTCCAAATGAGGAGGGACGTTTCAGGTCCACTCTGGCGGAAAGTAAGGCCTCTGACAAAAAGACACTTGATAGAAATGCTATGTCCTCAACATATACAAGGCTTGGTAAAGAATCTGACTGCCAATGCAGGACACATGAGTTCGATCCCTGGGTCATAAAGATCCCCTGGAGAAGGAAATGGCAGCCCACTCTAGTATTCTTACCTGGAGAATCCCATGGACAGAGGACCCTGGAGGGGTTACAAAGAGTTGGACAGGACTTCGTGATTAAACAGCAACAAATGTAAATTTATGTACATTTATATATATACACATAATATATATATATTATCTCCTGGCATAATAGCTGTGCCTAGCTATTCTTAGAGAACTGGACATGTTCCTTAAAGAGCTGTATGGGTAGGAGGCTAGACCCCGAGCACTTGGTATTGGCACCAAGGTTCAGGGAAAAAGGGAGATAATGCCTGTACCTAAGACAGACCAGGAAACGTTTGTTACTTTTTCAGATGAGGAAGGAGGAGATGAGAGAACATGTGGAATGAAGGATGGAAAGGAGAACCAACAAGATGAAGGGAACTGGTATTAGGTAAGTAAAAGGTCAGTGGCAGTCCTTGATGATGCTATAATAAAAGGGAATTTTAAGATAGCTGATACTTCCTATTTACTTTCAAGTTGATTTTGTGGCTGGAACATAAGTCTTTATGTGCTCTCTATTCCATAAATCATTTATGCCTTCACGTTCTTAATGTGTTGAAAATTTGTTTGGTAGAAACCAGAAAGATATATTTCCATTGGGGTGTATTGAGTTGGGATATACTGGTTGGAGTGGAGGAGATATAAAGCAAGTGTGAAAACAGAATTCTAGATCAAGAAGCCACAAAAATGAAGATCTTTATCTCATTTCCTCATACTTGTTGAATTTGTTCAGAAGATAGGGAGAATTTTTTATTTCCAAAATACATGGACTCGATTGGAGTGAAGTGGTTAGTCAAATCAATGGGTATTTTGCAGCTGTCATTTGGGTTACAGAAAAATCTCCTACCATTGCCTACATCGATATCTTGTGTTTTAACCTTTGTTTTTGAAGAAGACATCTAACAGGCTTATTGTAAATTTTATACATACATCACTGCAGCCTTTTTCTTAAACATTCTTGAAGTCAAAGCACTAGGAATTAGGAAACAGTTTTCTTGTGAAAAGCTTAGCTGATCAATTCATCCATTTGAATGGAAAAAATATTTGAGCAGCAAAGTAATGGCGAGGAATAACTATAAATCAGCTGCCCAATTAGCACCATGGCACAGTGCCTGACATCTGGATCTGTACCATACAGCATCAATATCATCGCACTTAAAATTAGAAATCAATGAGCCAGAAAAAAACAGTGTTGTTGTGCAAGTCCCATAAAATTAAATTGTTCTAATATATTAAAATAAATTCTGCGCTATGAAGGAAAAGGAAAGTTTTTTCTTGTGAGCTAGTGTTGTAAGGCTATAAATGAACTTCCTGGATTAAGTCTGGTTCTTTTCTGTCTTTCTCAAAGCTTTTTTTCTTTTACTCATATCTGTATTTTCTCTTGGACATAGTCAATGTCATCAAATAGAAGTCAAAAGACACAGGTTTACTGGAAACAAAATATGAATAACTGGGTCTCTCAAGGTGTATGTTTACTTGAAGAAGATAATTTGAGTACTTACATAGTAAAGAAAAATCTCAACTTACAAAACTATAAAAAAAAAAAAAAAGAATTCAACTGCACTCTACATAGGAAAAGAAGAAAATAGTCTGCAAAAGAGAAACAGAGCAATATTAATTTGATTCTGAGGTTACCTAAATCAAGGAAACCATATATGTTGTATAAGGAATTTTCATGTAAGCCGAAAGTTAACGAGTTCTATACAATTTATTCCTTATTCTGTTTTCTATATTCAACTAAAATCAAAATTCTTCTTTTGAAGAATAATTAAATTTTAATCTTTTTGAATTTTTAAAATAAAAAGATCAGGTAAATTTCCTATATTATTTTTTAATTTTTACTTTTTGAAATTTATTGAAGTACAGTTGAATTACAGTGTTGTATTAATCACTGCTTATAGCAGAGTGACTCAGTTATACATGTGTATACATTCTTTTGCATGTTTTTTCCATTATGGTTTATCACAGGATGTTGAATATACTTCCCTGTGTTATATAGTAAGGGCTTGTTTCCTATCCATTCTATATATACCAGTTTGCATATAGGTATATATAATACAAAATTTGCTAATAAAAAATCTGAATTTAACCCTCTTCCATCCCTCTTCCCCCTGACCCCCACCAGTCTGTTTTCTTTATGATTCTGTTTCATAAATAGGTTCATTTATGCTGTATTTTGGATTGTACACATAAGTAATATTGTATGATATTTGTCTTTATCTTTTTGACTTCACTTAGTATGATAATCTCTAGTTGTATCCATGTTGCTACAAGTGGCGTTGCTTCTTTTTGTGGCTAAGTAATATTCCATTGTATATATGTGCCACATATTCTTTACCATTCCTCTTTTAATGGACCCTTAAGTTTTCCATATCTTGCTATTGTGAATAGTGCTGCTATGAACATAGGGGTGCATATATCTTTTTGAATTATGGTTTGGGTCTGGATATATGTTCAGGAGTGGGATTGCTGGACCGTATGGTAATTCTGTTTGAATTTTCTGAGGAACTCGTACTGCTTTCCATCATGGTTGTACCAACTACATTCCCACTAGCAGTGTGGGAGAGGGTTCTCTTTTCTCCACACCCTCTCTAGCATTTGTTGTTTGTAGACTTTTTAGTCATGGCTATTTTGACTAGTGTGAGGTGGTACCTCACTGCAGTTTTGATTTGCATTTCTCTAGTAATTAGCAATGTTGAGCTAAGTATTCATGTGCATATTGGCCATCTGTGTTTCTTCTTTGGAGGGATATCTTTTTAGGTGTTCTTTCCTTCTTTCTATTGGATTTTCTGTTTTCCCGTTGTCGAGTTGTGTCAACTGTTTGTATATTTTGAAAATTAAGTCCTCGTCAGTTGCGTTATTTGCAAATATTTTCTCCCATTCTGTAGGTGGTCTTTTTGTTTTGTTTGTGGTTTCCTTTGCTGTGCAAAAGTTTGTAAGTTTGATTCGATTCCATTTATTTATTTTCATTTTTATTTCTATTGCCTTGGGAGACTGACCTAAGAAAACATTTGTGTGATTTATGTCAGAGAATGACTTGCCTATGCTCTCTTCTAGGAGTTTTATGCTATCTTGTCTTATGTTTTAGTCTTTAAGCCATGTTGTGTATGGTGACAAGGTGTGTTCTAACTTGTTGATTTATGTGTGACTGTCCAACTTTCCCAACACCACTTGGTAAAGAGACTGTCTTTTTCCTATTGTGTAGTCTCGCCTCTTTTGCTGACGATTAATCGACCATACGTGTATGAGTTTATTTCTGAGCTCTCTATTCTATTCCAGTGATCTAACGTCTGTTTTTGTGCCAATACCATGTTATTTTGATTATTGTAGCTTTGATGTATTGTCTGAGGTCTGGGATGGTTATGCCTGCTATATCATCCTTCTTCTTTGGTATTGCTTTGGCAATTCTGGGTCTTTTATGGGTTCCATATGGATTTTACAATTATTTGTCCTAATTCTGTGGAAGGAAAGTTATGACCAACCTAGATAGCATATTCAAAAGCAGAGACATTACTTTGCCAACAAAGGTCCGTCTAGTCAAGGCTATGGTTTTTCCAATGGTCATGTATGGATGTGACAGTTGGACTGTGAAGAAAGCTGAGAGCCAAAGAATTAATGCTTTTGAACTGTGATGTTGGAGAAGACTCCTGAGAGTCCCTTGGACTGCAAGGAGATCCAAACAGTCCATTCTAAAGGAGATCAGTCCTGGGTGTTCTTTGGAAGGACTGATGCTAAAGCTGAAACTCCAGTACTTTGGCCACCTCATGCGAAGAGTTGACTCATTGGAAAAGACTCTGATGCCGGGAGAGATTGAGGGCAGGAGGAAAAGGGGACGACAGAGGATTAAATGGCTGGATGGCATCACCGACTTGATGGACATGAGTTTGAGTGAACTCCAGGAGTTGGTGATGGACAGGGAGGCCTGGTGAGCTGCAGTTCATGGGGTTGCAAAGAGTTGGACACGAGTGAGCGACTGAACTGAACTGAACTGAATTCTGTGGAAAAAGTTTACAAGTAATTAAGGTATCACATTAAATTTGTAGATTGCTTTGGGTAGTTTGGCATTTTAACAATATTTATTCTTCCAGTCCAAAGGCATTGGTCCTATAATACTTTTAGATACTATACTTTTAAAAAAAAATTCAATACTCTTTCCTCAGTAATTGATATAGTGAGTGAAATGTAAATCAGTAAAGATGTTGAAAAATTGACTGGAATTAACAGCCAAGTAAACCTAATTAGCATTTATGTAGTTCTTATTATCAAGTAACCATACAACATTTACCAATATATTCTATATGTTGGGTTATAAATATGTGATAATATATATAAAATAATTAGAAAACATATAATAAGGTAGAAATCATACAGAGTTTGTTCTTTGATCACAACAGTTTAGGAACAAATAGCCAAAGGCAATCAAAATGTCTTCAGATGTTTGAAAATTAAACAATATTTTTCATTAAAAACACAAGGCCAATGGAAAAAAATCACTAATAGAATTAGAAGCTACTTGAAAGTAAATGAAACCTAAAACACATTAAAGTGTGGAGGATATAGCTAAAGCAATGCACAATGCATAAAAGAAAATTTACAGTTTATAGGCTTACTGGAATAGAAGGAATTGTAAATTAAATTCTCTAATCCCTCACTTTAATTAGAGAAGAGCTACTTGATCCCCAAATGGAAGGGAAGAAATCAGTTAATTAGAAATCAGGAAAGCTTGAGAGAAAATAAGGAAACAAAGCATATTTTTGAAAGATCAATACAATTAAAAATCTCTGTGGAAACTGACAAAGGAAAAATGAGAGGAGAAATATTAATATCAGAAAACTTTAAAAAGGGGAATCACTGCAGAGTATAAAGACACAAAAAGAATGAGAGAAGCCAGCACTCCTCTTACCATAATGACACAAAGACATATAAGAAAATCATGGAGGTCAATATTTCTTAAGAACATAGATACAAACACTCTAGAAGAAACCAGTAATATATAGCTGGGATAATACATCCTGTCCAAGTAGGATTTATCTCAGAAATGTGTTTGGTCGCACATTTGAAAAGTCAGTGAAGTTGATATAATTACCAGAATAAAGATGAAAAAAAAAAAAACTATTATTTTTATTTATTATAAAAACACCTAGAAAACTAAGTGTTAGAGGGAACTTCATCTACCTGAAGTCACTCAGTTCAGTTCAGTTCAGTCGCTCAGTTGTGTCTGACTCTTTGCTACCCCACGGACTGCAGTATGCCAAGCTTCCCTGTCCATCACCAACTCCTGGAGCTTGCTCAAACTCATGTCCATCGAGTCATTGATGCCATCCAACCATCTCATCCCCTGTCATCCCCTTCTCCTCCTGTCTTCAATATTTCCCAGCATCAGGGTCTTTTCCAATGAGTCAGCTTTTCACATCAGGTGGCCAAAGTATTGGATCTTCAGCTTCAGCATCAGTCCTTCCAGTGAATATTCAGGACTGATTTCCTTTAGGATTGACTGGTTGGATCTCCTTGCAGTCCAAGGGACTCTCAAGAGTTTTCTCCAACACCGCAGTTCAAAGGCATCGGTTCTTCGGCAATTAGCTTTCTTTATGGTCCAACTCTCACATCCCTACATGACTACTGGAAAAACCATAGCTTTGACTAGATGGATCTTTGTTGGCAAAATAATGTCTCTGCTTTTTAATATGCTGTTTAGGTTTGTTATGGCTTTTCTTCCAAGGAGCAAGTGTCTTTGAATTTCACGGCTACAGTAACCATCGGCAGTGATTTTGAAACCCAAGAAAATAAAGTCTGTCACTGTTTCCATTGTTTCCCATCTATTTGCCATGAAGTGATGGGACCAGATGCCATGATCTTTGTTTTTTGAATGTTGAGCTTTAAGCCAGCTTTTTTTTACTCTCCTCTTTCACTTTCATCAAGAGGCTCTTTTGTTCTTCTTCATTTTCTGCCATAAGGGTGGTGTCATATCCATATCTGAAGTTATTGATATTTCTCCCTGCAATCTTGATTCCAGCTTGTGCTTTATCCAGTCCAGCATTTCACATGATGTACTCTGCATATAAGTTAAATAAGCAGGGTGACAATATATAGCCTTGACGTACTTTCCTAATTTGGAACTAGTCTGTTGTTCCATGTCCAGTTCTAACTGTTGCATCTTGACCTGCATACAGATTTCTCAGGAGGCAGGTCAGGTGGTCTGGTATTCCCATCTTTTGAAGAATTTTCCACAGTTTATTGTGATCCACACAGTCAAAGGCTTTGGCATAGTTAATAAAGCAGAATATGTTTTTCTGGAATTCTCTTGCTTTTTTGATGATCCGACAGATACTGGCAATTTGATCTCTGGTTCCTCTGCCTTTTCTAAATACAGCTTAAACATCTGGTAGTTCACATACTGTTGAAGCCTAGCCTGGAGAATTTTGAGCATTACTTTTGCTAGGGTATGAGATGAGTGCAATTGTGTGGTAATTTGAACATTCTTTGACATTGGAATGAAAACTGACCTTTTCCAGTCCTGTGGCCACTGCTGAGTTTTCCAAATTTGCTGGCATATTGGGTACAGCACTTTCATAGCATCATCTTTAAGGATATGAAATAGCTATTTCACATAGCTGGTATTCTGTCACCTCACTAGCTTTGTTTGTAGTGATGCTTCCTAAGGCCCACTTGACTTTGCATTCCAGGATGTCTGACTGTGGGTGAGTGATCACACCATCGTGGTTATCTGGGTCATGAAGATCTTTTTTGTATAGTTCTTCTGTGTATTCTTGCCACCTCTTCTTAATATCTTCTGCTTCTGTTAGGTCCATACCATTTCTGTCCTTTATTGTGCCCATCTTTGCATGAAATGTTCCCTTGGTATCTCTAATTTTTTTGAAGAGATCTCTAGTCTTTCCCATTCTGTTGTTTTCCTCTATTTGTTCGCACTGATCACTTAGAAAGGTTGTCTTATCTCTCCTTGCTGTTCTTTGGAACTCTGCATTCAGATGGATATATCTTTCCTTTTCTCCTTTACCTTTTGCTTCTCTTCTTTTCTCAGCTATTTGTAAGGCCTACTCAGACGACCATTTTGCTTTTTTGTATATCTTTTACTCGGGGATGGTTTTGATCACTGCCTCCAGTTCAGTGTCATAAACCTCCGTCCATAGTTCTTCAAGCACTCTATCAGATCTAATCCCTTGAATCTGTTTGTCACTTCCACTGTATAATCGTAAGGGATTTGATTTGGGTCATGACTGAATGGTCTAGTGGTTTTCCCTACTTTCTTCAATTTAAGTCTGAATTTGGGAATAAGGAGTTCATGATCTGAGCCATAGTCTGCTCCCAGTCTTGTTTTTGGTGACTGTATAGAGCTTCTCCCTCTTTGGCTGCAAAGAGTATAATCAATCTGATTTCAATATTGACCATCATGATGTCCATGTTTAGAGTCCTCTCTTGTGTCATTGGAAGAGGGTGTTTGCTATGACCAGTGCATTCTCTTGGCAAAACTCTATTAGCCTTTGCCCTACTTCATTTTGTACTCCAAGGCCAAACACTCCTGTTACTCCAGGTATCTCTTGACTTCCTAGTTTTACATTCCAGTCCCCTATGATAAAAAGGACATCTTTTTTGGTGTTAGTTCTAGAACGTCTTCATTGAACCATTCAACTTCAGCTTCTTCAGTATTGCTGGTCGAGCCATAGACCTGGATTACTGTGATATTGAATGGTTTGCCTTGGAAACAAACAGAGATCATTCTGTCATTTTTGAGATTGCACCCACGTACTGCATTTCAGACTCTCTTGTTGACTGTGGTGGCCACTCCATTTCTTCTAAGGGATTCTTGTTCGCAATAGTAGATATAATGGTCATCTGAATTAAACTCGCCTATTGTGGTCCATTTTAGTTCACTGATTCCTAAAATGTCGATATTCACTCTTGTCATCTCCTGTTTGACCACTTCCAATTTACTTTGATTCATGGACCTAACATTCAAGGTTCCCAAGCAATATTGTTCTTTACTGCATTGGACTTTACTTCCATTACCAGTCACATCCACAACTGGTCATTGTTTTCACTTTGGCTCCATCTCTTCATTCTTTCTGGAGCTATTTCTCCACTCTTCTCCAGGAGCATACTGGGCACTTACTGACCTGGGGAGTACATCTTTCAGTATCATATCTTTTTTCCTTTTCATACTGTTCATGGGGTTCTCAAGGCAAGAATACTTAAGTGGTTCACCATTCCCTTCTCCAGTGGACCATGTTTTGTCAGAACTCTTCACTGTGACCATCTGTCTTGGGTGGCCCTCCAGGGCATGGCTCGTGGTTTCATTGAGTTAGCAAAGACTGTGATCCATGTGATGAGTTTAGTTAGTTTTCTGTGATTGTGGCTTTTGTCTGTCTGCCCTCTGATGGTAAGTTTAAGAGGCTTGTGGGAGCTCCCTGATCAGAGAGACTGGCTGCAGGGGAATCTGGGTCTTGTTCTGATGGGTGGGGCCATGCTCAGTAAATCTTTAATCCAGTAAATCTTTTCTGTTGATGGACAGGCTGTGTTCCCTCCCTATTATTTGGCCTGAGGTCATTATTAAGGGTAAAAGGCTAAGTGCTTCTTACCTTGAAGATCACAAACAAGGCAAGGATGCCAATGCAGAACACTTCTATTTAACATTTTATTGAAGGTGTTACCTAGTGTAATTTCATGGCTGCAGTCAACATCTGCAGTGATTTTGAAGCTCCCTAAAATAAAGTCTCTTACTGTTTCCATTGTTTCCCCATCTGTTTGCCATGAATTGATGGGACTGGATGCCATCCAGTAGTCATATGTGGATGTGAGAGTTGGACTATAAAAAAAGCTGAGTGCCAAAAAATTGATGCTTTTGAACTGTGATGTTGGAGAAAAGCCTTGAGAGTCCCTTGGACTGCAAGGAGATCCAAGCAGTCCATCCTAAAGGAAATCAGTCCTGAATATTCATTGGAAAGACTGATGCTGAAGCTGAAACTCTAATATTTGAGCCACCTGATGTGAAGAACGAACTCATTGGAAAAGACCCCGATGCTGGGAAAGATTGAAGGAGGGAGGAGAAGGGGTCAACAGAGGATGAGATGGTTGGATGACATCACCGATGCAATGGACATGAGTTTGAATAGGTTCTGGGAGTTGGTGATGGACAGGGGAACCTGATATGCTGCAGTCCATGGGATTGCAAAGAGTTGGACATGACTGAGTGACTGAACTAAACTGACCTAGTGTAATAAGAGAAAACAAAAAGAAAAACATTCAGATTGAAAAGGAAGAAGTAGAATTTCTTACTTGTAAATAATATGACCAGCTATTTAGAAAACTCGACGGATTATATAAAAGTGCTACTAAAATTAATAAATGAGGTTAGCTACCTATAAGGTTCAATGGTGAACTTACAAGAACTGTAACTGCAAAATAGAAATAACAGAATCCAGTTTATTTGGAGGCTGGTTACCCCGACACTAGTTACCCCTCATTTGAATATGTGTCGTTGATGATGCCATATCCCACGTGTACAGCACAAGTGACTTAATTTCATCTCTATATATAAGCTAAACAACCCGACTTCAGTCTTTGTGTAGATGGTTAGCAGATAAAAATGTTTGGTAACGAGGTCATGTGATTGCATTATGGGTTTGTTTATGAAATTTAATCTGTGTAACACTTCCAATCTCAGAACTGTTTGGTTATTCATATTTATATATTGAGGGAGAATACAATGGAGACATTATTCATTGTAGGTAGACTATTTTATGATAGTGAAAGCTGTCATTTCTCTGTTATTAGAAATATTGCACAAGCATCATTTGTGGTATAAGAATCTACTCATGGGCATTATTTTTCACTAAGAGGCATTATTTATGATTATTTACTTACTATTTTGGCCAACATCAGATCTTGAAGTTAATAATACACTAAAAACACACAACCTAGAGGGACACAGCATGGTTTATCATAACAAACAGAAAAAATATCTTAATTGCTTAGTTACACTGATAGTTGTTTATTTCTATCATAACTCAACTACAGCATTTTCAAAGAAACTTAATTCTAGACATCTGTGAACATTCCCTACATCCACTTCAGAAAATAATCACTGTGGATCTATAGTTTACAACTACTGGCAGAGTGTGATTCTCCCAGTATTTATATATTGTAAATCTGCCAGCTGTCTTAAAGTACATGAATCATCAACAAATGAAGGGATAAAAAAATAAAGATGAGAGTTAATGGTTAGGAATTGGTAGAGGGTTAAAAGCTTTCTTATTGGAATGAAATGAAGGATTTTAGAATCTATCACCAAAAAAAAAAAAAAAAATCAGAAGTCAAGTGTCAAGTAGGTTCTTTGTCACTTACTCGTTCCTATTTATTGTAGAATATCCATGTACACATGAAAATATTAATCAAGTTTAAAGGCAAAGAATTGAGAGTGTGGTCGCAGTTTATAAATATTCTAAGGGTATAAATGTTCTGTAAAGGCAGATTTTACCATTGAACATGAGAAAAAGAGTGAATGTGAAGCAGAGCCATAAATTTAAGGCAAATGAAAATGTAGTTCAAGTATTTAGAAGAAAAACTATTTCATGAATAATCATCTCCATTAATTATTTTGGCTTAAAATGCAACAATTTATTAAAGAACATGGTTTTTTTCCTTGTGTACATCCCAAGTCTCTTTTTACTCTTTAAATTTTAAAAAGCTCTGACCCATTTAGAGGTGTAACAGCTAAGTGAAGTAGACATTTGAGCCCACAAAGCTAAACTACTGCAGATTGATTGGGCATCAAACCATAAAATATTCCACGTGAATAGAAAAAGCTTTTTGGAGGTACAGTTCTGGTGCTCTAGTCTGTAAGAGACTGGAATGTTTATAGGAGAAGAAAGCAGCATTTAAAATGCTTTATAACTTGCAAAAGCTTTTTTTGTTATGTAAAACATAAATAAATAAGGCATTATTTTTACACATCATCAGAATACCTGTGAGCGTGTGCCTTTATTACAAAGCTTTTTTGTATCTTCACTCTTTTTGAGTTGTTAATAATTTGTGTATGTGCTTCCCCCCAATATCCTTGTAGCTCCCTGTGGTAAACTGTGACTCCCCTGAGATTGCTTTTCCCTCTGTTTTAGAAAATCCTGGAGCAAGCAAATGAGCCACCAGGAAAAAAAGTCCTACAGGCCCTTACATGTGTCTCCCTGCTGCTGCTGCTGCTGCTGCTGCTAAGTCGCTCCAGTCATGTCCGACTCTTCGCGACCCCATAGACAGCAGCCCACCAGGCTCCCCGTCCCTGGGATTCTCCAGGCAAGAACACTGGAGTGGGTTGCCATTTCCTTCTCCAATGCATGAAAGTGAAAAGTGAAAGTGAAGTCGCTCAGTCATGTCCGACTCTTTGGGACCCCATGGACTGCAGCCCACGAGGCTCCTCCGTCCATGGGATTTTCCAGGAAAGAGTACTGGAGTGGGGTGTCATTGCCTTCTCCGATGTGTCTACCTACAAGTTGTTTTCTCTTCACTGTGATTGTTATGCTGGAACTCATAGTAACAGCCAGTGCTAATTGCAAGCTCTGTCACTAGCATAAAAATAAATATTCTACCCTGAGTAGCCAGATGAGAGACTAAGCCCTCACCATTCAGTGTCAGTTGAGCCATATCTGGATTCTGAAACTGTATTCAGCTATTTTTATTTTTCCATGAAACTGAAATTGAAATGAACTTGATACACAAAAAAATAAATAAAAATTCTAGGGATTGCTTCAGATGGTTGTGTATGTCCTTAAGTCACTAAATATGAAGGGTTAGGCTTCTAGTTTTTCAACATTATCTTTATATAATTTCTCTGCAATGAAATCATATAGTTTATAGTTTTCGGGATGTCATTAAATGGTAAGCTTGCTAGTACACAGGATCTGGACTTTTTAGCCAGCATTTTAAACAGTTTAATATTTTGGTGACAAATAAATATCTGCCTGACAGTTTTGAATGGCAATACTATCTTATCTTTAAGAACATACAGATCAATATTGTAATTGGAGGCTATACACTCAGTTTTTCTAAGATTGGCATACACAATATAGTGCTGGCAAGTCAAATCTAGTCTTCTATGACTGCTTTCATTATAATGGTAGAGTTGCATGGTTGCAACAGAGATGGTATTACCTGCAAAGCCTGAATTATCAGTTACATTACCTTTTATAGAAAAAATTTCTAGCTTTTGCTCTAAAGCAACATGAGCATATTAATTTTTTAAGTTATAAACTGAAGAAAAGGGTGCACTTAAAGCAATCTTTGGGGCTTCCCTAGTGGCTCAGTGATAAAGAATCTGCTTGCAATGCAGGAGATGTGGGTTCGATTTCTGGGTCAGGAAGATATTTTGGAGAAGGAAATGGCAACCCACTCCAGTATTCTTGCCTGGAGAATCCCATGGACAGAGAAGCCTGGCGGGCTGCAGTCCATGGGGTATGAAAAGAGTTGGATGCCACTTAGTGAATCAGATCAGATCAGATCAGTCAGTCGTGTCCGACTCTTTGCGACCCCATCAATTGCAGCACACCAGGCCTCCCTGTCCATCACCAACTCCCGGAGTTCACTGAGACTCACGTCCATCGAGTCAGTGATGCCATCCAGCCATCTCATCCTCTGGCGTCCCCTTCTCCTCCTGCCCCCAATCCCTCCCAGCATCAGAGTCTTTTCCAATGAGTCAACTCTTTGCATGAGGTGGCCAAAGTACTGGAGTTTAAGCTTTAACATCATTCCCTCCAAAGAAATCTCAGGGCTGATCTCCTTCAGAATGGACTGGTTGGATCTCCTTGCAGTCCAAGGGACTCTGAACAGTCTTCTCCAACACCACAGTTCAAAAGCATCAATTCTGCAGCACTCAGCCTTCTTCACAGTCCAACTCTCACATCCATACATGACCACAGGAAAAACCATAGCCTTGACTAGACGAACCTTTGTTGGCGAAGTAATGTCTCTGCTTTTGAATATGCTATCTAGGTTGGTCATAACTTTCCTTCCAAGGAGTAAGCGTCTTTTAATTTCATGGCTGCAGTCACCATCTGTAGTGATTTTGGAGCCCAGAAAAATAAAGTCTGAACACTGTTTCCACTGTTTCCCCATCTATTTGCCATGAAGTGATGGGACTGGATGCCATGATCTTCGTTTTCTGAATGTTGAGCTTTAAGCCAACTTTTTCACTCTCCACTTTCACTTTCATCAAGAGGCTTTTGAGTTCCTCTTCACTTTCTGCCATAAGGGTGGTGTCATCTGCATATCTGAGGTTATTGATATTTCTCCCGGCAATCTTGATTCCAGCTTGTGCTTCACCCAGCCCAGCATTTCTCATGATGTACTCTGCATATAAGTTAAATAAACAGGGTGACAATATACAGCCTTGACGAACTTTTCCTATTTGGAACCAGTCTGTTGTTCCATGTCCAGTTCTAACTGTTGCTTCCTGACCTGCATACAAATTTCTCAAGAGGCAGATCAGGTGGCCTGGTATTCCCATCTCTTTCAGAATTTTCCACAGTTTATTGTGATCCACACAGTCAAAGGCTTTGATATTTGAATTCCATTTCTGCCTGCTCATGATTACATTAGTATTTAAAATGGAACATTTTACAGCTGCATTATGAGCTGAATCTTACATGAAGCTCTCGTAACTTGCTTAATAATCACCTTGTGTTCCTGTCATCAAGGGTAAGAGTAGTTAAATCCAAAAGCAGTGTTACAAGGCCCTTGGAGGAGTCGTCACCATTGAAGTGTAAAGTAGCAAGGTGGTGGCACCTGAAATATGCTTGATTCAAGTAATATGTTGATTAGAGAGCAAACCCTCCCTTAAGAAGTCAGACCTGAACATCCGTTATAAGTCCCTCGACCCACAGTGGCTGTCCCAACCCTTATGGCCTACAATTCTAGTTATGTGCCCAAACTTGGAGGTAGCTTTAGGGAAGTTCAGATTGCGTGAGAAATAGTTACTCTTAACCTAAGAAACATATCAAGGATGGTAGTGAGTAGAGAGACAAGTTCCCTGTTCAGCCTACTATAAGCCATTTTTCTTGATTTAAAATATAATTTAACTTAGTTACCATTCAAATTGTTATACATCTAAATCTCATAGGCTCAATGTTTTTATAATTAATTCATATAGTTATCCTTAAGAAAATGGCCCATAATAAAACAACCCTCTAAACCCAAATCAACCAGTGGAAAACAAGTGTATTTGGTGAGGATAGATATAGGATAAATATAAGCAAAACCTAGGCTTTCTTTGTGTTAGCAGTGTGGAACGGGAAAATATTTCATTCATAATAATGATGAAAATTATTTAGCAGTAAATTTAACCAAAAAGATTCAGAGCCAGTTGTGTAGAATTTTATTAAGGATCATAAAAGATTAATTTAGTAGAAGGCATGCTAATTCTTGGATGAGAATACTTAATAACATAAAAATATCAGCGTTATAATTATATAAATACAATATAGTTCCTATTAGAATCCCAACATAGTTTCTGTAATAAATTGCATAAAAGGCTTTTTAAAAATTATGTGGAAAAATGAACACCCAACAATAGCCAATAATACTTTGAAAAAAATTAATAATAAGAGGGGAGTTGCCTTACTAGGTGTTAGAATACAGAAGAGACCTACCTATGAAATCAATACGGTTTGGGCATAAACATAGAAAAATAGATCAGTGGAACAGAATAGAGGATCAAGAAGTGATCCTCAGTATATGTAAAAATGTATTTTAATTCAGAGGAAAAAATATGGTTTATTAAGTTATGCCTCACACTGATTATTCTTCTGAAATAAAGGAAAGTAAGACCCCTAATTGCCATTTGTCTCATATCATGAGAGGCTTGAGCCCATTTCCCTGAATACCTCAACCCACATTTTCAAGTTTCATCCACATTCCCTCCACGTGGGGGATGCCCATACAACTTGGCCACTTTTTGGGCTTAAGGAATACCTGCTCCTACAGCCTTGTCTGCCCTCAGAGGGATGTGCTCAGGGAGGAGAGGGCCTCCCTTGCAGAGACCATTTGGGCAGGCATTCTGGGATCCTGCAGCAGACTCCAGTTTGTTAGGAGTACGTGGACTCAGAAGGGGCATTAACCTTTGGCCTTTCAGACTACTTGCCCATTAAGAGGTGCATGTTCAGAGGAGGGCCAGATCAGTGCCTTCTAAAAAGTGTAGACTAGGGCAGGCTATCTTTTGACTGATACCAGTGTTGTCATGTTATTTTTCTGTCTGCCACCACAATTGTAACAACATCTCCATCAGTCAGGATCTAGGAGTAAAGATAACTTTGAGCACAATTTCCTAAAAGTGGAAATATACCATGATTAAGAAATATTTGCAGTATTTTGGAGTCATTTTTCATTACAGCATAACTTTGTCTTTTCTTACTGATCAACATACATGTATGTGTACAAACACGTCTGTGTGTGCATGTCTGTGTATATATGTTCATAGTGAGTGAGTGAAAGTCGCTCAGTCGTGTCTGACTCTGTGACCCCATGGACTATACAGTCCCTGGAATTCTCTAGGCCAGAATACTAGAGTGGGTAGCCTTTCCCTTCTCCAGGGGATCTTCCCAACCCAGGGATCAAAGCCAGGTCTCCGGCACTGCAGGTGGATTTTTTTACCAGCTGAGCCACAAGGGAAGGCCATGTGTTTATAAGCATATATATAAACATGGATATTTATCAACTTGTTTGTCAACATGGGTTACTAGTCAGGAAAGATGTAATCAGAGGTTAGAAGAACAGAAAGAAATGGGAAGTGTAAGATAAAGAAAAAAATAAAAAATAAAAGGGGAAGTAGTAAAATGATAGAGTGCATTCTTTAGAAGTGCGTATTCCCTATGGTTCAGATGGTAAAGAATCTCTCTGCAACGCAGGAGACTCAGGTTTGATCCCTGGGTCAGGAAGATCCTCCGGGGAAGGGAAAGGCAGCCCACTCCAGTATTCTTGCCTGGAGAATTCCATGGACTGACGAGCCTGGTGGGCTACCGTCCATGTGGTCACAAAGAGTTGGACGCAGCTGAGTGACTAACACACACATAAGATATAATGCCATTTATCTAAAATGAAGGGCTTCCCTGATGGCTCAGTGGTAAAGAATTCACCCACCAATACAGGAGAAGTGGGTTCAGTCCCTGGGTTGGGAAGATCCCCTGGAGAAGACATAGCAAGCCACTCCAGTATTCTTGCCTGGGAGAGCCCATGGACAGAGGAGCCTGGCAGGCTACAGTCCATGGGATCATGAAAGACTCAGACATGGCTTAGTGACTAAGCAACAGCAACCATGTAAAATGAGATGTTTATGATATTCGTGCATAATTAGATGCATGAAAAGATGGGTACTAAATGCTAATTGTGGTAATTTCAGGGTAGGATACCAAGTGATATCTTACTTGGCGTATCTTACTTATGTCATTTGAAGATTCTAGTGATAATTTTATTTAAGCAGCAAGAGAGTAACAATGAAACCATTTTCTATATAGAAGAAAAAAAGATTAATTTGAGGGGAAGTGAGCCAGTTTTTCTCCTTGAACTGCCTAAATTAATTCTGGTCCCTTGACTGAAAGCTTTTGTGGTTTGTTCCCAGAATTTATCCAGAATTCAACAGTTTTGTAGAACAGAAATCATGAAGTTTTATCTGTTTCTTTAAATGGATTGGCTAATTTGTGAGGGAAAAAGACATTGTCATTCAGGTATTCCTGTGCTGCCCATATAGGCACATTATCTTTATGCTGAGAGTATATTTTTGGCCTAGAGGTTGATTCAGTTATCTAGCATCAAGGATTCATAATAAGAAGTCAGACTCTCAGACTGGTTGCACGATCAAAAGATTTATCTAGGGAGGGAACTTAGGAGATCTGGAAAAGATGCTGTAAAACCCATAAGAGGAAAAATTATTCTTTCAACATTCCTTGCTTAGGGCCTGGTCCAGTCTCTCAGATGCCTCCTTTTAGCTAGTATTTCTGCTTGCCATTTATAAATGTTGGGTAACATTTAAAAGAAAACAAGAATTATATCTTAAAGTAGATAAAAATAACCAAGATACCATAATAAAATGGCAAGATAAAGGGGCATAAAATAAAATACAAATAACCAAGATAACATAATAAAACAGTAGGATAAAGTGGCAAGAATAAAAGTCCAGAATTAACAGGATATCATTAAAATTAGAGATAGACAATGAAAGCTAAAGAAACTAAAAGATTAAAGAAAATAAATTGGAAGAATAAAAAAAATAAAATAAAATAAAAAAAAATAAAAATAAAGAAAATAAAATTGAGCTGAAAAGTAAATAGTATCTCAAGGGCCAAAGTAAATGAAGTCATGAAAGAGAACATATTAATTACAGAATATAATAGAATAAAATTATAAATAAGGACAGAATCCAGGGATTAGCTGGGACCCTTTGGGCTGAAACTGCTGTGAACAGTTCTTGGGCTTCAAGTTCAATTCTTCTTCCTAAGCTGGAAATGTGTTGGCAGGGATATGGGGGCTTTGAGGCTCCCAGATGGATGATTTCAGGAGAGCAGAGCCCTGAGGTTTTGGCCCTGAAACTTCCTTCTTGTATTTTTCCTGTCATGACCCCACCCATCTCTTCCAGTCAGGAGAAGTTGACCCTGATAGCTCCCCAAACATGCGACTGATGCAATCTTTACTTGGACACATACTCAAATATTTGCATTTCTTTGCACTAGTTTCTTTGGGCAAGGAGAAAGAATAAAAAAAAAAAAAAAAGCCCCTAAATTTCACATTTAGTCCTTACTCTCATTTTTAAAAGAGAAATCACTCTTATCCATTAGCTCCTCTCAATTTGAAAGCTGGTTTAAGTTACATCTGTGTCAATACCAATTCATATTACAAAATTATAATATTTACTTCATTTTGTGTAAAGGAAGTTCTTTAAAAATCTGATTTTCCTCTCATTTTCTAGTGTATAATGCAATTGATACAGACTGATTTGGGTCTCAAAAATCTATCAATAATTCTACCAAGGCTTGAAACAAACTTGAATGGATATCACTGGGATATAAACAACATATTTTTCTTACTTGGAGTACTTTCTTACTTACTTAGATCATTTTATTTGATTAACCTGCAGTTATTATATCATAAGGAAAATTATTTGAATTAAACAAATGTCCTTGAATAAAATTTCACCCTGACCTGATTCCCACTTGACTGTTGCAGTAAACATACATGCCACATATAAAGAGAGCCACATGTGTGTATTCCCTGTAAACAGTAGATGATAAACATTACATTGAAAGTGACATACAAGAACAATTGTGGTTTAGAAAAATCTTGAAATCTGGGGAAATCTCATATACCTTTGCTCTGTAGAAGAAGGCCAGGAATGAGGCCATTTGGAGAATTATGCATTGACTACTGTCACCTAGTCATTCATTTCTGAATTAGTGACCACCATCCTTAGGGAAAAATTTCAGCAGTATAATATGCAAAACCTCTTCAGCAGTAGTTATTTATTCAAGAATAGCAATAACAACCAAACTAGGATTGTATTTTCCAACTCTGTGTGACTCTGTGAACTGTGGCCCATCAGGCTCCTCTGTCCATGGGATTCTCCAGGCAAGAATACTGGAGTGGGTTGCTGTGCCCTTCTGCAGGGGATCTTCCTGGCCCAGGGATCAAACCAGCATCTCTTATGGCTCCTGCGCTGACAAGTGGGTTCTTTACCACTAATGGCACCTGGGAAGCTCTTTTAAGGATTAGCTAAACTTAATATTTCAGTTCAGTGTTTCAAACCTAGGCTAAGCTTACTCAAAATAGCCCTAACTCATTTAAACTGGTTTTGGGGTCTCGTTCTAAGGCAAGCCTAGGTATGGGTGGACATTTGGGCAGCTGGGAAAGCAGCGGTAATCATGGTGCCACCATACAGACTGTGTGACAACATTGCCTGATAGATAGAGCTCCAAAGCTGCCCTAAAAGAGCCACAGAACTCAGCAGATAGTGAAGAGTCACCTACACTACCAGGGTAATTGGGACTCTTCCTGTGTCATAATTCACTTTGTTAAGGATTTCAGCTACTTTTGGATCAAACATCCTTGAAAAACCACACATATTCCTGACTCTCAAGCACTTTGGGGAATGGTACTATTACCATTTATTTTTAACTCCCTTCCAACACAAGTTCTTAACACTGTCACAATCAAGGTAGACCAAGAAGGTCCAGTTTACCCCTTTTCTAGAGCTTACTGATCTCAGACAAAACAGCACGCTTCCTGCAGGAAGCATTGAGCTGAGCAGCATACTCAAAACTATTGTTTAAAACCCTGGGCTCCTGATCATCTTTATTTCAGATGAAGCACTTGGAAGAGTGTGCAGAAATAGTACCTGCCCTGGAACTACAGTCACCACCTGTAACTTCATTGCTTTGCACAGTGAATCTAGATTGTGTCCAGTGCTTAGAAAAGATTCACACAATCTCTAGTCTACCCAACACTACTGTTGCTGGCAACCCCCGTATCGTGGAAGAAGCCATCAGTTCAGAAGATTAGGTATATTCATTTCTCTTTGTCTCATTTGCATAGATCAGCACTGCTAAAATCCAGTTGAGCTATTTCAAATCCTCAAAGATGATGCTGTGAAAGTGCTGCACTCACTATGCCAGCAAATTTGGAAAACTTAGCAGTGGCACAGGACTGGAAAAGGTCAGTTTTCATTCCAATCCCAAAGAAAGGCAATGCCAAAGAATGCTCAAACTACCACACAATTGCACTCATCTCACACGCAAGCAAAGTAATGCTCAAAATCCTCCAAGCCAGATTTCAACAGTACGTGAACTTCCAGATGTTCAAGCTGGATTTAGAAAAGGTAGGCGAACCAGAGATCAAATTTGCCAACATCCATTGGATCATTGAAAATGCAAGGCTGTTCCAGAAAAACATCTTTTTCTGCTTTATTGACTATGCTAAAGCCTTTGACTGTCTGGACCACAACAAACTCTGGAAAATTCTGAAAGAGATAGGAATAGCAGACCACTTGTCCTGCCTCCTGAGAAACCTATATGCAGGTCAGGAAGCAACAGTTAGAACTGGACATGAAACAACAGACTGGTTTCAAATAGGGAAAGGAGCACGTCAAGGCTGTATATTGTCACTCTGCTTATTTAACTTATATGCAGAGTACATCATGAGAAATGCTGGGCTGGATGAAGCACAAGCTGGAATCAAGATTCCAAGGAGAAATATCAATAACCTCAGATATGCAGATGACACCACTGTTATGGCAGAAAGTGAAGAGGAACTAAAAAGCCTCTTGATGAAAGTGAAAGAGGAGAGTGAAAAAGTTGGCTTAAAGCTCAACATTCAGAAAACTAAGATCATGACATCTGGTCCCATCACTTCATGGCAAATAGATGGGGAAACAATAGAAATAGTGACAGACTTTATTTTTCTGGGCTCCAAAATCACTGCAGATGGTGATGGCAGCCATGAAATTAAAAGATGCTTACTCTTTGGAAGGAAAGTTATGACCAACCTAGACAGCATATTCAAAATCAGAGACATTACTTTGCCAACAAAGGTCCATCCATTCAAAGCCATGGTTTTTCCAGTAGTCATGTATGGATGTGAGAGTTGAACTATAGAGAACGCTGAGTGCTGAAGAATTGATGCTTTTGAACTGTGGTATTGGAGAAGGCTCTTGAGAGTCCCTTGGACTGGGAAGAGCTCCAACCAGTCCATCCTAAAGGAAATCAGTTCTGAATATTCACTGGGAGGACTGATGCTGAAGCTGAAGCTCCAATACTTTGGCCACCTGATGTGAAGAGCGGACTCATTTGAAAAGACCCTGATGCTGGGAAAGATTGAAGGCAGGAGGAGAAGGGGACAACAGAGGATGAGATGGTTGAATGGCATCACCGACTCAATGGACATGAGTTTGAGTAAATTCTGGGAGTTGGTGATGGACAGGGAGGCCTGGCGTGCTGCAGTCCATGGGGTCGCAAAGAGTCAAACACGACCGAGCGACTGAAGTGAACTGAACTGACTGGCAATGCAAGAACAAGTATCTGGGCTTGTTTCATGTTGCCTGAACTTACTGTTGTCCTGTGAAGTCTGCCACAGAGACTAAGAGGAAACCAGAAGGTTTAGACCAGGCTACCTGGGCTCCCAGGGTTGTAGAGATGTAGCACCCAGGGGAACAAGAGGCACACTGAACAAAAGAGTTCATTTGAAAAGCCCTCTATAACCCACTTTTTGCCTGGCAAGCCTCTGTACATTTTTGCCTACCCCAGGTTGAAGAATAATGTTTAGTTTAACTCACATCTTTAAAAGCCTGGCCATGCACCCCACACTCCTCAACTAGGCAGCTCATAAAACAGCATCTAATGATTACTCAATGTTTGCCAATCAAACTTCCCTGTTTGAATTTTCTCCCACCTCTTGGATTCCCCATTATTCATTGTTCCCTGTCCTATCTCTGCAAGCACGTACTGCATTTTTCCTAACTAGACTTTTGGTCCTAGAATTCTGATAGTCTCTTGCATTTCACATAATCTCTCTAAAAGCAATGATGGATATTGACCATCTCCCTCTTTTTTTTTGGTATCATCTGTATATTTCCATATCTGCTTAGCATTCTTACAGACCAGGGAGATGTTGGCAAGGCTAAGACCAAGATAAAATTGTTGAAAATCGTTCACTCCAACAAAATTTAGTTTAACCCAGTTCTACCTTTAAGAAATCTGGTTCAAAAGGATTCAGATTAGGTTAGTGTATTAAAATTTACCTTTTAACAAAAATCACATTTCAAATCGACATCTACTTCCTCTCCATCTAGTTTCAGTTCCGATCAGTAGTCTGTTCAGCAGGCAACAGTAGTAAATTGAAAAAGGAATGTTTTTTCTCTTTTGGCACCTTAAAGTCTTTTGGCTGTGAAAGAATTATTTACTCAAAAGTGTATCATATTTATACATCATGAGTCTATTTAGAGTCTAAGATAGAAATTTCATTTTGAGAAACATCAGATGAAGTATTTTGATCAAATAGATTTTGAAATCTTAGAAAAACATAAATTAAAAAACATACCACTTCCAACCGTATTTCTTTGAATTTCTAAATGTAAAGATAAAATCATCAATGCCTGAGAATAGGATGGCAGAAGGCAGCATAACTTTAAAATCCAATATTATTAAGGGAAATGGGGAAAGAAAAGCAAATGTTGGAACTATGCAAACTATTTCCACTTGAAATGTAGTTCTTAAACTTCCAGACTTTGACCAATACTTTTCAAAATATCTCATCAACACCAAAAAACTATATATTTTTAGGTACCAAATTGTTTCAAATTCTAAAGAAAGGAGTCTTTTTCTATTAAAAGGATAAAGAAGTACAGTGTAAAAGTCATTTTCCTTTCAAGCAGCGTTTATATTCAGGTTTTTTTTAACCTACCTAAACATCTTTTTATGCACCATGTTTTTTCAATCAGTTTTTTGGCAACATATCTTAAATTTAGAATTAAAACCAGTTCATTGAAGGCTTTCAGAAAAGAGAGAATGAAAAATTAAGTGCTGATTTCAGACTTATTGAAGTCTCTGCCTAAATCTGCTTTGGAGAATTAATAGTGCCAAAGTTATTTCATTTGTGACTTATTTATGATTTGGCTGCAATGAGAGAATAGAAATAATTATCTTATCACATCTTTTCCTCCAGGGCCAGCAATTTCCCTTCAGTGACTGCCTCCTGAGAAAAAAAAATTTTTTTTAATGAAAAAGTGGTATTTGTATTAAATGTAGATATTCTCTTGGTCTCTACTGAGGTATCTCTTCACACTTGATGGATGGCTGTCCTTTGTGAAAAGTTTAGTACTTTTGGTACCTCTTGTATAATATGCAAAACAATCAGTTGTTGGGTGGCTCTTTGCCATTAATATGTGAAAAATCAATGGTATCACCATATGAATCCAAGTGATTTGAGTAGAAATGCCTTGGGAAGGGAATAAAACTATATATTGTTGAATCAGAAGGTTAAGAGATGGAAAAGATCTTTGAGATCATTTAGTCCAAACTTATATTATTTGGAATCAACAAAATTAAAATCTAGATAGTTTGGGGTTTTGCTCTAAATCCCGCAGATTATTTAAGGCAAGAGTCAGCCCTGGCTTTCAAAGTCCTGTTGTGGAAATGAGTAAAATAAGTGTCCACAGTGTACTTTTAAGCAAAAAGGAATCTCTGATGTTGTTCAGTTGCCCACAAGCACTTTCAGCCAAGCCATATATTGTGAATATCATGATTCAGTTATAAAAATAAAATCTTTTGTTTTCATTTGAAGTTGGGCCACAAATACTCAAACATGCAGTTGGCAGAAAGCTGAATTTCCATCAGAGAATTTTGTTTTGTTTAGCTGATTTTTCCCATCTGATTCAGTGGCCAACACAGCCAGTTTTGAAGTTAATTTAAGAGGCAAATATTGGATAACTTTAGCTAATAATGATAATTACTGCATGTGACTTATGAAGCTTACTACAATCCTTCGAGTTTAGTTTCATTTCTGGGAAATGGTCTAAGACAATAGTTCTCAACTTTGGATGAACATTGGAATCACCCAGGAAGGCTTTGAAAATACAAATGTCTGAGTTCCAACCAGAGGTTTTTGATTGGTTGTGGCTACCACATGGACATCAGATTTTATTTTGAAAGCTGTCTGGGGAATCTAACATAGAACTCAGTTGAGAACCACTCAGTAAGGAAATGGGGCTACTGTCATTGTGGCTGATTAGTGGCCATTGGAAATTTCAGCTGATGGTCTAGTCATCTTAAAAATCTCTATTTCTGTTTTGTGTTCCAAAGCTAATGTGGTAGCTACTGTGTTAGGGGTCTCAAAATACAAGATGATTCCTTTTTTTTTTTTTTGTTCCTTTGGCCTTTAAGGACCTTGTTCCCTGAGGAGATCCGATTTGGATTCCAGTATTCTCTTGTCCTAAAGTGTGGGCATATAAGTGTAAACCAGGTGCCCTTCCATGTTGGGTCAGAGTTCCCCATGGCCTGCTGCCTGGCCTTTAGGGAGCACTCACGTCCATACTATGCAGGATGCACAAATCAGTAAGTCAGCACAAAGATGCTTCTCTTCTTCATCTCATTTAGACCTTAAACACACTTTGATATTGTTTTTCATATTGTTGCTGTGTTGCATGATTAAGGTATTTAATCGTACAGGTGAGGAAAAGAAACAGAAATGGATAAGGTGAGAATGTGAAAGTATCTCCCCATTGCCAAGGTTAATAAAAGGAACTTGTTAAATTTTTCTCTGTTTTGAAACCCACTCCAGAATAGTACTTCTGTTCTGTTTGCAAACTAGACCCTTCCAGAGTACTTTCCTGGAGGAGGGCATGGCAATCTCATGGATAGAGGATCTGGAGGGCTACAGTCCATGGGGTTGCACAGAGTCGGACATGACTGAAATGACCGCAGCAGCAGCAGCAGAGTACTTTCAGTGGAAACTAGCTAACCTCCATATTAACTGTAGGAAGTAAATACATCCTGGATACTAACTTTAAAGCTCTATGGATAGTTACGTGTGTGAGATGGAACTCAGCTGAACCTCAAACCTTGGGACTTTCAAGTTGGAGTTTGTCTAAAATCATCTTTTCTTTGGCTCATAGCATTTTTTTAAAATTCTATTTTATTTTTAAACATTACAATATTGTATTAGTTTTGCCAAATATCGAAATGAATCCGCCACAGGTATACATTTGCTCCCCATCCTGAACCCTCCTCCCTCCTCCCTCCCTGGCTCATAGCATTTTATATTAACATTTCTTCTCTCCTGTTTGGTTGTCTCTGGTGTTTTGGCTTTGGTTTCCATTGGTCTGAATTTTACATGTTACATGGACTGGGTTTCAATAAGAATATCTGAAACATGTCTTCCAAATTTGGTGAAAAACTGTTTAATATTATTTTTTTGCTCTTGAAGTAATAACAATCAAGTAGCCACACATGTTGTTATATTTATATTGATGATGAGATAATTGACAGTTTCACCAGCTGTATCAGATGCAATGAACTATTTCTCTGACACTTTTTTGTAATCCCCTTTTACTTGTCTGAAATTAAATTCATAGAATAAACAAATCTACTTATACATATAATTTAAAATAATATATATTATCATAACGTAAAGGAACATGAAGAAATATAAGAAAAGTGCTTTATCATAAAAGCAAGTATATACCAATATGTACATGCACAGTCACCATTTCACAAAAAAAGTCAACAAAGCCTTGTACATTTCCTAAGGGGACCAGAGTACCCAGCTCTGCCTTTTTAAGAGGCACTGCCTGTGACATATCCTTCCTACTACAAGGCAGATTCCCCACCCTCCTCCAAATTCTGCATGCTTTAGTTCTCAAACTATTCTGCTTTTCACTGCTGCATCCAGTTTTTCTTTCTGTGAAGAAACAACATAACTGGCTGTTCCAGCTCCTTCTCCCGGGCTTGATTGACAGCTCATCCAATTTCATTCTTTTTTTTTTTTTTTAAACAGAGAAAGTCATTTTTTTTTAAATTTTCACACCACTTAAAAATTATTTTTAAATTTTATAACTAACAATGTTGTGTTAGTTTCAGGTGTACAGCAAAGTGATTCAGTTATGCATATACGTATATCTATTCTTTTTTTTTAATTTTTTTATTTTATTTTATTTTTTAACTTTACAGTATTGTATTGGTTTTGCCATATATCAACATGAATCTGCCACAGGTATACACGTGTTCCCCGTCCTGAACACTCCTCCCTCCTCCCTCCCTGTACCATCCCTCTGGGTCGTCCCAGTGCACCAGCCCCAAGCATCCAGTATCGTGCATCGAACCTGGACTGGCGACTCGTTTCATATGTGATATTATACATGTTTCAATGCCATTCTCCCAAATCATCCCACCCTCTCCCTCTCCCACAGAGTCCACAAGACTGTTCTATACATCAGTGTCTCTTTTGCTGTCTCATATACAGGGTTATTGTTACCATCTTTCTAAATTCCATATATATGCGATAGTATACTGTATTGGTATTTTTCTTTCTGGCTTACTTCACTCTGTATAATAGGCTCCAGTTTCATCCATCTCATTAGAACTGATTCAAATGTATTCTTTTTAATGGCTGAGTAATACTCCATTGTGTATATGTACCACAGCTTTCTTTATCCATTCATCTGCTGATGGATATCTAGGTTGCTTCCATGTCCTGGCTATTATAAACAGTGCTGTGATGAACATTGGGGTACACGTGTCTCTTTCCCTTCTGGTTTCCTTGGTGTGTATGCCCAGCAGTGGGATTGCTGGATCATAAGGCAGTTCTATTTCCAGTTTTTTAAGGAATCTCCACACTGTTCTCCATAGTGGCTGTACTAGTTTGCATTCCCACCAACAGTGTAAGAGGGTTCCCTTCTCTCCATACCCTCTCCAGCATTTATTGCTTGTAGACTTTTGGATCGTAGCCATTCTGACTGGTGTGAAATGGTACCTCATAGTGGTCTTGATTTGCATTTCTCTGATAATGAGTGATGTTGAGCATCTTTTCATGTGTTTGTTAGCCATCTGTATGTCTTCTTTGGAGAAATGTCTATTTCGTTCTTTGGCCCATTTTTTGATTGGGTTCTTTTATTTTTCTGGACTTGAGCTGTAGGAGTTGCTTGTATATTTTTGAGATTAGTTGTTTGTCAGTTGCTTCATTTGCTATTATTTTCTCCCATTCTGAAGGCTGTCTTTTCACCTTGCTTATAGTTTCCTTTGATGTGCAGAAGCTTTTAAGGTTAATTAGGTCCCATTTGTTTATTTTTGCTTTTATTTCCAATATTCTGGGAGGTGGGTCATAGAGGATCCTGCTGTGATGTATGTTGGAGAGTGTTTTGCCTATGTTCTCCTCTAGGAGTTTTATAGTTTCTGGTCTTACGTTTAGATCTTGAATCCATTTTGAGTTTATTTTTGTGTATGGTGTTAGAAAGTGTTCTAGTTTCATTCTCTTCCAAGTGGTTGACCAGTTTTCCCAGCACCACTTGTTAAAGACGTTGTCTTTAATCTATTGTATATTCTTGCCTCCTTTGTCAAAGATAAGGTGTATATCTATTCTTTTTAAAATTCTTTTACTTGGCAATTCAATCCAAATGTATTCACTCAGGTAAAGGAACTGTCTTCTTAGAGTTCAGGATCTTTAAGATAGTAAGCAATGCCTGTTGAATACCTGAACAGTCTAAAGAGAGGACCATTGAGAAATAGTTACAGTTCTTAGCTTTCATGAGTCTGGCTTAGTACAAAAGAGCTGGAAAACTTGGTTCCTATGTAAAATTTCCAGTTTCTTTCTTTTGCTCAGCTTCTGCTTTGACACCTCTGGCTGAAGCTGTTCTAGGCAGCCAAGATAGTTAAAATTTTAACAGCCTGACCTCTGACAGAAAGCAAGTCCATCTGTTACAGATTGAAAGAAAATTCGTTTGAGATCCATGTGAATTACTTGTTTTTCCCAAACTATTTACTCATTATATATTTAAAGGTCACAAGTATACATCTGTAACTTGCTGGGAATTTATTCACTGCTGGTAAGTTAAAAGAGGCCGCCCTGGTTTTCATTGCTGGTTGGTATTTTTGTCTGTGAGCTCCGACCTTCTAATTTAGAAGCAGAATAGGATGGCTTGGTTTCAAAATTCTGAATATTTCCAAGATGACCATCAGAACCGGATGCGGTGCTACGGCTTCAGAAACCAATGTTATTCTAAGCAGGAGACTCACATTGCTGCCACAGTGGCCAAATCTGATGGGTGTAAGTTTCAGCTAAAACATTGCCAAGTGTCTATTGGATAAAGCAATTTTTTTTTAGTTATTTATTTTTATTCTCTTTAGAAACACTGTTATTTGGATGGAAGAATGAACAGTTATCAGTAGTTTTCTCCACATGGTGAGATTGTATGTGATTTCCATGTGCATGGTTAGGCTTTTCCATATTTTAAAACTTGTCACTATAAACAAGAGGGTTTTTTTAATTATATAGAAAAATGCCATAGATTATCATAGTTATAATGAATATTGTTCATTTTTTGTTTCAAATGAGTGTCTCATCATCAGTTGCTTTGGGCAAGGTACTTGAGCGTTTCCCTGGTGGCTCAGACAGTAATGGGTCTGCCTGCAGTGCGGGAGGCCTGGTTTTGATCCCTGGATCTGGAAGATCCCCTGGAGAAGGGAATGGCTACCCACTCCAGTATTCTTGCCTGGAGAATTCCAGGTACTGAGAAGCTTGGTGGGCTACAGTTCCTGGGATTGCAAAGAATTGGCCTTGAACTGAGCAACTTAACACATACATAAGGTACTTGAGGAAGAACTTAACCAAGACTCTGGTGCTTCTTACGCTTTAAAATCAACTGGGGTATTATTTAAATAGAGTGTAATTCAGCAAATCTGGTGGCGGAGTTCCGGGGGAGTGTACCTAAAATCTTGCATCAACTTTACAAAGTCCTTGGTGATGCTGACACCGCTTGTCTAATAACCAGACTTTAAATAGCAAGGTTCTGACCAGTGGTTTCAAACTTCGATCACATCGCAGTCATGTGGAGGGCTTGTTAAAGTGCACACTGCTCCTCATCCCTGGGCTCCCCCTTGTCCTCACCACTTTCTGATTTAGTAGATCAGGTTGGCCTGAGAATGTGTGTTCCCAGTTGATGGTAGTTCCTGTTTCAGAAACTTTGTGATCACTGTGTCTCAGCCCTGTTAATCAAAACCTGGTTCCCACACAGCATCAGCATCACTTGAGAGCTTGGTGGAAATGCAGAGTCTTAGGCCCAAGTTGATTTAGATCTACTAAATCAAAATCCACATTTTAAAAATTCCTCGAGTGATTTCATACATTAAAATTTGAGAAGCACCACCTAGACAATGTCTTAGTTACTCTTCATCAGTGACTCCTTAAGTTTAGCCGTCTATTATAATCAGATGCAGAGCTTATAGATGTCCTAATGCTCAGAGTGAGCCTCAGAATAATTCTGTATTTTGAGGGCTAGAGCTGAGGTAGCATTCATTTCTAAAACTCCCCCAGGAGATTCCAGCGTACAGTCAAACTGGGGAAACACACTGTAGCTAGAACTGGAGAATGGAAAAGCCGTCATCTTATTTGCTGAAATATGGAGCTTTGGAGGCACCCATTTTCCTGATTCCACCTTGTTAGACAGTATGTCATCAGCCGTTGGCCCAACAGGAAACACTCTGGGCCAGAGCATTAAATTGCTTTGATACACTGGATCTTAGGAACCTCCTTATATATTTTGCCTCTATTAACTGGCCCCACTTAGTTTTAGCTTTCTCACGCACAAACAGGAGTAGCAGTTCTTGTATTCTGCCATCTCTGGGCCAAGCCCTTGCAGCCCAAGGACATGTAGGTTATATCTCCCCTACTTTACTAAAAATTAGTGTATTCCAGCCTCTGTCAGATTTAATGGGAACAGAAAGATCTCCTGCATGGATATTATGTACCAGGATGCTGATTAAGCTACTTTAGTGAAATAAACAGTTCATAATTGAACAGACATGAGAGATGATTTATGTGATGGATCATGTTGAGTAAAATGCTCTGCTTAACTACATGTTGGTCATTTTCCCTAAAAGCATGGATTGATCTTGAGCAAGAACACTTGCCATTATGAGCCTGTCTGAATATTCTCAAGCCTTAAAATCTTTCCTAGGCCAGCCAAGAGTTTGTGGTTGATTGTTGGTTTTGGAAAAAAATCACACATTACTCACCTATGAAGAAGTGTTAGATTGTTATCACTTCTGAGAGTGATCAAGACTGCTTTTGCTTCTGGATAATGTTTCTTAGTTTTATGTTCCGGGAAAGGGTGAAGTACATTTCTACGTACATAACATAGGAATTTCTGTATGCATCAGGGCCTTGATCTATTTTGTTTTGGCAACAGAATCATACTTAAGAGGATGGAATTTATTCTAAATCCCTTCTCAGAGAGGAGGAATCTGTTTGAAATGTTTTTGGTGCCTCTGTATCTCTGTAAACTTCTAAATTTATTTAAACTGTTGACTCAGTACCACTTGTCAGGCTAGAGGTTCCCACCTAGAGCCACCTGCTGTCTGAATTAGCGCTCCTTTCCCTTTCCCTAGGAAGGTGTGGGTGCACGCATCGCTTCGTCCTGTCAACTCTTTGTGACCCTCTGGACCATAGCCCAGCAGGCTCCTCTGTCCATGGGGATTCTCCAGACAAGAATACTGGAGTGGATTGCTGTGTCCTCCCTTAGTGGATCTTTCCCATCCAGGGATTGAACCTGTGTGTCTTGTGTCTCCTGTATTGGCAGGCGGGTTCTTTACCACTAGCGCCACCTGAGAAGCCCTTCTCGGAAGGCAGTATCTGTTGACTTTTTACTCCTCCCTGCCTTCCTGATTCTCATCCACAGAGGACACCTCTCCCAGCACCTCAGGCATCTCTTTCATGAAGCGGGTTTTCCTGCCATGATGCTCTCTACCCTGTGCTGGGCCCCCTGAGGGCAGCAGTGCGATTGTGCACAGAGTTCCACGTGGGGTTTCGCCTGAGCCAAGGACACAGCCTTCCAGTTGCTTCCTAGCATCTTTCCCTAATGTGCCCATAAGTGTGTTGATTTTTATGTAACGAGTTTTGTTTTCCTGGGGTTTTTATTTTGGTGTATATTTTGGATGTGACAGAAAACAAAGTCCTCCCAGTTGCCTTTCTCAGCTGTAGCTGAGAATTCAATGTCATTACTCTGTAAGGACCAGAGGGATTTTTTTTTTCCTAACTCTATTTACCTGGATTAGTCAAATTAACCAAATAATTGCCAAATGGTCCTTTCCCTCTGGCTGATGGGATACAGAAGAGGAATGACATTGAGTGGTTGTCTCAGAGGTGGACACCTACACGATGCTGTGCTGTGAGCTGCAGGCACTATGTCAGCAAATCTCTGGAACTTACCCACCCAGCACAACTGAAGCTATGTACCCATTAAGCAGCAACTCCTCATTGTTCTCACCCCCAGACCCTGGAAGCCACTATTGCAGTCTCTGCTTCTAGGAGTTTGACTGCTTTAGATTTCTCCTAAAAGTGGAATCAACTTCCCAGGTGGCTTAGTAGTAAAGAATCATCTGCAATGCAGGAGATATGAGTTTGATCCATGGGTCAAAAAGATCCCCTGGAGAAGGAAGTGTCAACTCATTCCAGTATTCTTGCCTGGGAAATACCATGAACAGGGGAGCCTGATGGGCTACAGTCCATGGGTTTGCAAAAGGATTGGACACAACTTAGCCACTAAATGGCAACAAAAAGTGGAATCGTGTAGCATTTCTTTTTCTATGGCTGGCTTTTTTCACTTAGCATCTTCCTTCAGGTTCATCCATGCTGTTGCAAATGACAGTATTTTTTCTTTTTAAGTTGGAATAGTGTTCTATTGTATATATATGCTGCTGCTGCTGCTAAGTCGCTTCAGTTGTTTCCAACTCTGTGCGACCCCATAGACGGCAGCCCGCCAGGCTCCCCCATCCCTGGGATTCTCCAGGCAAGAACACTGGAGTGGGTTGCCATTTCCTTCTCCAATGCAGGAAAGTGAAAAGTGAAAGTGAAGTCGCTGTCGTGTCCGACTCTTTGCGACCCCATGGACTGCAGCCTACCAGGCTCCTCCGTCCATGGGATTTTCCAGGCAGGAGTACTGGAGTGGGGTGCCATTGCCTTCGTATATATATGCCACATCTTAAAAAATTCATTCATCTATAGAGGGATACTTGAGTTGTTTTGTATCTTGGCTACTGTGAATAATGATGCAGTGAATGTGGGTATAAAGATAATCTCCTGAAGAGCCTGATTTTAATTCTTTTAGATGTAAACACAGAAGAGGGATTGTTGGATCATGTAGTAGTTTTTACCTTTAATTTGTTTAGGAGTCTCCATGCTATTTTTCATAATTGCTACAAAGTAGATCTCGTGTGAAGTATCCTTATCAAAAAACAAAAAAACATGGAAGTAGAGTCAATATCTTGTAATAACCTATGGTGGAAAATAATCTGAAAAAGAATATATACATATAACTGAATCACTTTGCTGTATACTTGAAACTAACGTAATATTGTAAATCATACTTTAGAGTAAAAAACCCTAAAAAACAAAAGCTAAAAGGATTCAAGGAAATTTTGGGAGATGTTGAGTATATCTACTACCTTTTTGTGGTGATGGTATCATAGGTGTTTGTTTAGACTCATTAAACTGTACACATCAAATATGTACATTTCTTTGTGTATTAATTGCATCTCAATACAGCTGTTAAAAAAGAAATGTCTAGGTGACTCTGGCTAAGGATGAGAGAATGTATGCAACTAATCTTTTGTTATAATTTTTATTTTATATTGGAGTATAGTTGACTATCAGTGTGTGTTATTTTTGGGTTTATAGCAGAGTGACTCAGTTATACATATACATGTGTCTATTCTTTTTCAAATTCTTTTCCCATTTAGGTTATTACAGAATACCAAGCACAGTGCCCTGGCACTATTCAGTAGGTCCTTGCTTGCCTGTTTTAAATAAAGTAGTGTGTACAGGTCAATCCCAAACTCCCAGTCTAGCCCTATTTCCCCCAGTAACAGTAACCATAAGTTAGTTCTCTAAATCTGTGAGTCTGTTTTGGTTTTGTAAGTAAATTTATTGTATCATTTTTGTAAGTTCTGCATGTAAGCAGATATGATATTTGTCTTTTTCTGTCTGGCTTATTTCACTTACTATGATAATCTCCAAATCCATCCATGTTGCTGTAAATGGCATTATTTCATTCTTTCATCCATCCATACCGAGGAAAATGAGATGTGAAAATCCAAAAAATTGCAAATGTTTTGCTACCTCATATAAAGTGGTGTTCATTGAGCACGAGATACTAAAACATTTGCAATTTTTTGGACTTTCAGAATCTCAATTTCCTTGCACTTTCAAGTGACACAGAAATTTATTAGTCTGAGGGCATCTCAAAGATGTATTTTCCCCAACAGTGTTATCTTCAAAATCTGCTCCTGTACTGCTCTGTTTGATTCAGGAGGGCTTTAGAATCATCTCAGGAATCTCCAGTTAAGTGTATTTTCTTAACTGGCCAGAGTTGCCAGAGTTCCTGCAAAACTCTGTGTAAAAAGCAGTAAGTATCAGTAAGCTACTGATAGTACATTCAGGATCTAAGGCGCAAAGCCTAAATCATAAATCACAGTACAGAGAATGTATAGGGCTGATTTAAAAGTCATCTAAAGCCATGTTTCTCAATTGCTAAATCCTCCTTGCTAAATCCATATATGTCAATGGCTATTGAAAACTGTAAAAAATGTGATGGGCTCCTAGAAATGTTATGTCCTTTATTTCCTAGTTGAAACCACAAAATCTATCTGTGAATAATGATATCAGTTGAGACTTTGCCAATTTTTGTTGTTCATTTATGTCTTACTCTTTGCAACCCCATGGACTGCAGCACACCAGGCTTCCCCGTCCTTCACTATCTCCTGGAGTTTGCTCAAACTCATGTCCATTGAGTCAATGATATTATCCAAGCATCTCATCCTCTGTTGTCCCCTTCTCCTCCTGCCCTCAATCTTTCCCAACATCAGAGTCTTTTCCAGTGAGTCAGCTCTTTGCATCAGGTGGCCAAAGTATTGGAGCTTCAGCATCAGTCCTTCTAATGAATATTCAGGGTAGATTTCCTTTAGGATTGACTGGTTTGATCTCCTTGCCAATTTTACAGTCTGTAATTTCATTATAAGAGTAATTTTAAAAATTATTATAATACTCAATGTGATTTTTAAAATATATGCCTGCTCCCTTCAACCTCAAGAGTCCAACATGATTGGGAAGAGATGAATAACAGTGTGACAGCTTCCCTACTTGTACCTCCATCTCTCGTTGAGAAACTCTTATCTAAAGACTGACTAACCTACCAGAGGTCACTTAGAACAGCTAGTGGAGCAGCCCTTTCCTAATTATAGAAACAAATGAAATACCACCCTTTGGCTAACTAGATTTTATGTTAAAAATTTGATGTGTATGTTTCTGTTTTGTCCTTATGGGAAAATCCTTTGGAAACTAATTCAAAAATTTGGAAAGTAAAGCATTCAACTTAAAAAAAAAATTTCCGTATGTTAATACAATGCTCATGGCTAGGAAAATCCTCTGTCAATAACCAAGGGAGACAGAGTTGCACAGACATTTAAACACAATAGGTATTGTATGAAATGTATGTTTCTTAGGCTGACATTGGATTTGGGGCCCCACAATAAATCCTGAGCAGAATGATATGGAAGTCCTGATTTGGTGATAAAATATCACACAAACAAAATGCAGTTCTGTTCATTGTTGCTAGTGTTGTTTGGTTATCTCAGGGTTCTTAGGGGATACCAACTAAATGAGGTGAACAGGACACAATTATCTGCAGTACTCTACTAATTTTGGCATTGTTTTGGTCATTATTTTGTGTATTGGCATTTGAACATGTGAAGTGTGAATTGATATTATTTTTACTAGAGAAATTGTAGGTTGAGGGAGCTCTCATAATTGAAGATTGTGGTTAATGCTTTTCCAGAGTTAGTTTTCCAGATCACCGTGGTTGTTTCGTTGGTTATGTCATTCTTGTTACTAAGGAATAAAGTTATTAATTGATGAGAAATATTATATTTGGTTTTCTAGTGAGTATATTTAAGTTCTGGTTAGTTACACACACACACACACACACACACACACACAAATGGTGTCCTTCTTTCATAGTTGGGTAAACTAGTTTTAATTCTAGCTCTGTCATTTTCTCATAGTGACTTTAGGCAAACTTGTTCTTTCAAACATGTCTTGTTTTTTAAAAAATATTTACCTTCTAGGTATGTTGTGAGGATTTTATGAGAAAATATATATAGAGCATTTAACAGAGCTCTGGCTCTTAGCATATAATGGATTATATACACATATGCACATAAAGACATAAATATAGAGCTGTGCATAGAAATATACATATAGACATGTGTGTATGTTGTAAACAGACATAAATACAACCCCCACACATGTGGGATTTAATCCTTTTGCACAGTCCTTGCACAAGTTGACATATTTTTCTAGGAATCTTTTGATAGCTTTTATAGCCTGAATGTCATCAGAGACAATATAAATTGCTAAGAACATGAAGAATGCATTAATTCTTTCATAGTCAGAAAAGGATTCCTATTGCCTGTGGGCAGACATGACAATATGTGGTAGGATAGGGACTTTTTAAAAAAAGTTTAATTCCAGCATACTTATTTCATAGATTCTCATGTATAAGTGCCCATTGACCAAACAAGTTATGTGAACAGATCTATAGGATGAGAGATGAACAGGTGATCAGTGGTCCTACCTCATTTACGTAGGAAACTGAAACCTAGAGAACTAGAAAAATGACATTTGAAGATTCACACATTGAAACTAAGCAGAGAATGACTTGCCTTTTCATGTTGACAGTGCTGAAGAACTCACTCGTTAGGACTTGTGTGATCATAACCTCAAAACAGTTTGAAGACAATGTGAATCATCCAATCTGAGGACAGGGGAATAAGTTTTCAAAGATGAAGTATCTTACAGCCTACTTAATATTCAATGGGAAGCAAGGAAATAGCAGAAGCAGTGAATGATTTCACCACTTTGTTTCAAAGGCCATGCATGATGGTTAATTAGTTAGCGTGAACTTTGTGAGGGTAGGAAAAGTGTGTAATTCAGTTTTGAACCCTGGCCAATAAGAGGCACCAGACAAGTTTGCATTGTGAAGTACCTGGAATACTACAGGTTCCCAATTAATGTGTGAACACTTAGCATCTACTGCATAAATGTTTGTTGAATTAAACTTAGAGGTTGTAGTCATGCCATGCCACTTAGCACAATGGTAATGATTTTGGCATCATCCATGCTCATACATTTTCTAACATGGAAGCAAGGAGGGGAAACAGTGAACAGGTTAAAGATAAAATTTCTCCCACCTCTGTCTTTTTCCATCAAGTACAATTTGTGGAATTTACATACAAATACATAAACTAGAAAAACTACGAGCAAAGGAATCACATTTGGAACATCATTAAAGAAAAGTCTGTCATGTGTTTGTGTTCAAGAGTTTTACTCTTGGCAAACCTAAACTTCTTGTTTGAAAGACAAAAGCCTGATTTTCCAAATGACTTCGAATGGAATGAGTCTCTATGGAGCTATTAGTTACTAATAACATTTGAACATATTAATATAAGTGAATACAAAATAGATAAACCCGAATCTCCTGAATTCCTATATGATTCAAAGTAAATGGAAAAGATATTTTAGTAAATATTTTTTGGATTTCTTAATGAACTCGGGCAGTCTGTAAGTAGTCTTGTAGATGAATGATCAAAATGTGTGTAAGTCTGCCTGTCCTCGATCAAGCATTCATTCATGCTTCTGTACACGTTCAGTGAGCATCTACAGTGTGCCAAGGCAGCACGTAGTTATTGTTTAGGCACTTGACAAAAGTTTCCCTAAAGGGCTCTGAACATTCAAGATCCAAAGTGAAAAACATTCTCTAATTCTTAGTATCATCCTGTCCCTGGCACTTTGTATATACGTGGTTGGCTGTAGCATGCCAACGTGCAAGAATGATAAATTAGCTCAATTACGTGTCATCTTGCAAATAAGCCAATGATGTACTTTACCTTCCATCAGCTATTTGAATCTCTTTGATGTATTTCCTGCATCTGCAATTACAAATACTTTTTTCTTCTTCCTTGTCTTGGTTGTTGTCTTAAGGCTATATGTCATGTTTCATTTGGTTCATACATTATATGAACTTATGGTAGATGTCTCCTGTATCTGCATTGGTTTCTCAGGTGGAATAGATTGCATAAACTCTAATAACCCTTGCAAAGTGTTTAGCACCCATATAAACATTAGCAGAAACAAATGTAAATGTTAGAATATGAGTCATTTTAAGAATCAGAGATGTGTTTTTGTGTGTTTTCTAAGTGTGTCAAAAACTGAAAGTTTTATAAAATGTTGAGGATTGGCTCTTTCAGAAATTGGATTTTGGAAAACTAGATTGATGTTCCCAAAAGTTCCTAATATACTAGATCAAACTATCACAGTATAGCATTACAAAGTAATAACAATAGTGAAAGTGGCTTTGACCTGCTTTGTGATCTCAGAACCCCAGAACTGATAAAAGTTGATTCTTTGAAAGTAGCACATGTAGGGATGTTGTCTTAAGAAGGTAAACCATCTTTATAAAATAAAGAATAAAGGCAAACTGTTAAGTACTCCTGAGAAGTTCTTGCATAACTCTGTGAAAGACTCGCATCATTTTGAACAACTTCAGACTCTGGAAATCATTATACAACACATACATAAGCTCCTTATAGCTAATATATGCTAAGTATCCTATGTGTATATGCTTAGTCATGTCAGGCTCTCTGTGACCTCTTGGACTCTGGACCATCAGGATCCTCTGTCCAAGGGATTTTTCAGGCAAGACTACTGGACTGTGTTGCCATTTCCTTCTCCAGGGGATCTTCCTGACTCAGGGATCAAATCTGTGTTTCCTATGTCTCCTGCATCATGGGCAGATTCTTTACCACTGAACCACTTGGGAAGCCCTAATAGTCTATGAACATATATAAGTTGGCAGGTGAAATTTAGTAGATAGCTAGTGTGAAGGTGAGAAACCTAGATCAAGAGGGATAATAAACTGGGAACAAAGAACAGAACTTTTTTTTTTTCACAATTTCTGGAACATAATTCACAGTAAGTATTACATTTTATCTCATGGCTCAGTGCTACACATACATACGTACAAACAAAAGTAACAATACTTACCCTTACCACCACAAAGAATGCTTTCTATGCAGTGGACACTTTCCAGTATTTTCTGTTCTGTTGTATATAATCCTTTAAAATATCATGTCCATTATATATATATATCTTACTAAAAGATAGTGATTGTAAATTGCAGTTTGACAATTACTGAAATTAAAGGGCAGGTGCATCCCAGAAGCTGAAGTAGGGGTAAGGCTGGAGAAGTGTTGGGGGAGGGCCACCAGGATGAGGCTAGTGAGGCAATTTAGGGAGGTACTTACTCTAACTGGCTGACCCTTTCCTTGCAGGGCCTGTGAGTGAGTGCTTCCCTAAATTTTGCCCTCTTGCATCTCACTCCACGTCTTGGTCACAGCTCTGAGGATCAAAAGAGCTTCCTTAATGGGGACCCAACCATTTCATTCTTTTTAAAGAATAGTATCAGAATCAGGAAGGTAAATGACACCAGGAGAAAACTCAAAGAAAGAAAAGTGGAACATTTTAGGATAAATAGTAAGGTCAGAAGGTCACCCAACTGGCTACAACTTGGAAGAGAATGTTCCAGAGGGTAGATCCAAGTTAGAGAGTTCCAAGCAAAGAGGAGAGCTACAAAAGCCAGAGAGTTAACCCAGGGAGACTGGATCATGCTAGTCAGTAGTCTGGCTGGGATGAAGCATTTGTTTTCCAGAGCAGTGCTTTGGGTAAGGATTATGCTTGTAGGACAAAACTGGAACAGTGGTTTAAACAAATAGGAGAGTTATTTTTGTCATAGTGTTGAGTCTAGAGGTAGAAAGGCCAAGACTGTTTTAAAGACCCCACGAAAAACGCGGCCTTCCTGTTCCATCATCCTTAGCACAGACTTTCACCTTCATAGATATAATGGTCTTAGGTCTTATTGGCCAGTACTCTGGCACAGAGTCACTGTGTAGCTGTGAGTAAGAGTAAGCTATCTTGCTTTTTATTTGGGTTCATTGTTGCCTTCTGTCAAAATGATGGGCTTCTGTTAACAAGCAAGAATGGAAGAATGGATGGGTAATCTGTACTGTCTGCCACACACAAGAGGACCCAGTCCTAGTATGACCAACCCATGTGGAATAGGTATTGAGAGCACCTTCTGGTGAAGGAACTATGTTTTCATTCCCCCTTTACTCCATGGTCTCAAGGGCAAGCAAAGGGCAGCACTAAAATGGAAACTCCAGTCTCTTTGACTCCAAAGGCAGGTTTTTTCCCATGACTCTATGGTGCTCTCTGAAGCTGAGTTACTATATGCCACTTCTCCTGTTTCTTAAGTTTTCATCTATGAGCTCATGTGGCCAAATGTTCTCTTTCTTTTGTAAAATAAGAGAAATTTATTAGGAGGCGTCAGTGAGTTAGCTGATGGCTTTCAGAGAGGACAGCATAAGGTTGGAGAAAGTGAGACTCTTAAGTTGAATTATCCCAGAATTTCAATTCTAGAAAACAACAGAATGGGAAAGACTAGAAATCTCTTCAAGAAAATTAGAGATACCAAGGGAACATTTCATGCAAAGATGGGCTCAAGAAAAGACAGAAATGGTAGGGACCTAACAGAAGCAGAAGATATCAAGAAGAGGTGGCAAGAATACACAAAAGAACTGTACAAAAAAGATCTTCACGATCAGGGTAATCATGGTGGTGTGATCACTCACCTAGAGTCAGATACCCTGGAATGTGAAGTCAAGTGGGCCTTAGAAAGAATCACTACGAACAAAGCTGGCGGAGGTGATGGAATTCCAGTTGAGCTATTTCAAGTCCTGAAAGATGATGCTGTGAAAGTGCTGTACTCAGTATGCCAGCAAATTTGGAAAACTCAGCAGTGGCCACAGGACTAGAAAAGGTCAGTTTTCATTCCAATCTCAAAGAAAGGCAATGCCAAAGAATGCTCAAACTACCGCACAATTGCACTCATCTCACACACTAGTAAAGTAATGCTCAAAATTCTCCAAGCCAGGCTTCAGCAGTACGTGAACTGTGAACTTCCAGATGTTCAAGCTGGTTTTAGAAAAGGCAGAGGAGCCAGAGATCAAATTGCCAACATCCACTGGATCATGGAAAAAGCAAGAGAGTTCCAGAAAAACATCTATTTCTGCTTTATTGACTATGCCAAAGCCTTTGACTGTGTGGATTGCAATAAACTGTGGAAAATTCTGAAAGAGATGGACATACCATACCACTAGACCTGTCTCTTGAGAAACCTATATGCAGGTCAGGAAGCAATAGTTAGAACTGGACATAGAACAACAGACTGGTTCCAAATAGGAAAAGGAGTACGTCAAGGCTGTATATTGTCACCCTGCTTATTTAACGTATATGCAGAGTACATCATGAGAAATGCTGGGCTGGAAGAAACACAAGCTGGAATCAAGATTGCCGGGAGAAATATCAATAACCTCAGATATGCAGATGACACCACCCTTATGGCAGAAAGTGAAGAGGAACTCAAAAGCCTTTTGATGAAAGTGAAAGAGGAGAGTGAAAAAGTTGGCTTAAAGCTCAACATTCAGAAAACGAAGATCATGGCATCCAGTCCCACCACTTCATGGGAAATAGATGGGGAAACAGTGGAAATAGTGTCAGACTTTATTTTTTGGGCTCCAAAATCACTGCAGATGGTGACTGCAGCCATGAAATTAAAAGACGCTTACTCCTTGGAAGGAAAGTTATGATCAACCTAGATAGCATATTCAAAAGCAGAGACATTATTTTTCCAACAAAGGTCCATCTAGTCAAGGCTATGGTTTTTCCTGTGGTCATGTATGGATATGAGAGTTGGACTGTGAAGAAAGCTGAGCACTGAAGAATTGATGCTTTTGAACTGTGGTGTTGGAGAAGACTCTTGAGAGTCCCTTGGACTACAAGGAGGTCCAACCAGTGCATTCTTAAGGAGATCAGTCCTGGGTGTTCTTTGGAAGGACTGATGCTAAAGCTGAAACTACAGTACTTTGGCTTCCTCATGGGAAGAGTTGACTCAATGGAAAAGACTGATGCTGGGAGGGATTGGGGGCAGGAGGAGAAGGGGATGACAGAGGATGAGATGGCTGGCTGGCATCACTGACTCAATGGACATGAGTCTGGGTGAACTCCAGGAGTTGGTGATGGACAGGGAGGCCTGGCGTGCTGCGATTCATGGGGTTGCAAAGAGTCGGACAGGACTGAGTGACTGAACTGAAATGAACTAAAAACAGAAAGCAAGCAGAAATGTCATAGTTTTTCCTTCTCTCTGGAGGTGTAATGAATCAGAGAGCATCTGGTTGAGAGTGTCTGTGGGGGATGTCCAGTGTCAACCCCTGGGCTGCAGAGATTCTCAACACATGGGCCACTGACTATGTTGATCAGAATCACTGGGTCTCTTCTAAGAAAATCAAGATTCTAGATAAATACTCCTGCCATAGGAGATCAGAATCTCTGTGGTTAGGAATTGAGAATGTGAGTTTTAATAGTTTCCCCAGGTTAATTATGATGTGTAATATAGTTTGGGATGTGTTGTTATAAAGTATCAATAAGAGCATTTATTGAGTACCTACTTGGGCAAACAGTGGGTCAGACACAGATATATTTTGTTTAATCAGAACAAGATCCATTCTCTTATTCTCATTTTGTTACTGGGGGGTTTGGATTCAGGAAGGTTAAGTATCTTTGCAAAATCAATTGGCCCTTAGGTAGTGCGTTTGGGATTCCTTCCTGGCCTGCCTTCCAGCCATCTTGCATCCTGAGCACCAGACTAGGTGTAGAGAATGGGTATGTTCCATTTGTTCCCTCATCCTACTTGGTGGCCCACATAAGTAGATCTTCTGGGTCCATTAGTCAATTGAGTGTGTAATTTGGGAGAGGGAGCCTAGACGAATACTATGTGGTATGAATGAAGTGAGGAGAATTACAGATGGAAACAGTGCTCTGGAATTTTTCATATTCTAACTTTGTGGTTACAGTAGGGCTTTTCACCTTTGGTGCTATTGATACTTGAGACCTGATTAATTGTGATGGGGGACTGTCCTGTGTATTGCAGGATACTTAATAGCATTCTTGGGCTTTAACCAATAGATGCCAAAAACAGCCCCCCCCCTCCCCTTCACCAGTTGTGACAGTCACCAAAAGTATGTGCAGACATTTCCAAATGACTCCTGGGGACAAAATCACCCCTTGTGGAGAACCGCTGGGTGGAGATATAAATCTTTGTAAAAGCCCATCCAACTGCTTCCCTGATAGAGAATTCTAACTCTGCCTGGAAACAAGGCCATGTGAGAGCCAGAGGGGACCCTCCAGGGTGTCTAGGCCTGCTTGTCACACCTGAAAGGAGGCCCCTTCCTTTGTTAGCGGAGCTAATCCCAGGGAAGAGAGGAGAGAAGGAAAACAGCAGATGTACCAGAAACCTGCCCTTGAATCAGGGCTGATGCAGCAACAGAGGAGCAGGGATGCTCCAGGGGCGAGTTTTCACTTGGCTTTGAGACTGTTGTTTTTTGGAGGAGTCATTTTTTTTTTTTTAAACCAGAATCATTTCATTTGAGTTGGGAAAGCAGTAAATAATTAAGCTAATTTGTTTGCGTATGTGGTTCAAAGAAGCCTCCAGAAACTGTAGTCCCCTAATCCTATGTGGAGAAGCCAAGCAGGAAGGCGAAGTCTCGTCAGTGTAATATGATGGATACAGGGCTGGGGAAGGGCTGACTTGAATTATTCATCCTCGACATCTGGAAGGTCAATTGGCTTTTACAACTTGATTATATTTTGGATTAGCGTACACTTTGTTGTCAAATGTTTCTAAGCTACGGTTAACTATTTAAGCACTCTGCAAATTACTTAAATCCGTAACTAACAAGTAATTCCACTTAGACTGGGGACAGTGGTGACAAGTGTATCCATATTTCTTACATATTCTCTCTGCCTGTCCCAAGTTTCCACATCTTGCCTTTTTCCTTTTCTCATTTATTTATTTTGGTTGTTTTTCCTCCTTTGTTCCTTCACCTTGTGGTCCCTTGGTTCTTGTATCTATATGATACCGGTGGTGTTGTTTTCATAGTTAGTTGAGGATGTGAAGACTTAGAAAAACTTGTCAATCACCAAAGCTGATTCAGCTTTCAAAGTGGCTCAGTGGTCAGAATTTAAATGGCTCTTTTTAAGATTGACTCTATCCAAGACCTGAATAACACGGGGCAACTGAATAATAATAATAATAATAATAATAATAATCAGGGTGAAGTAGAGAAGAGCAAGGAAGTGGAGGGGGGACTCATATCCCCGTGCTATACCCAAGGACAGTGATAAGTAGGACCCAAGTGGGCTGTGGTCAGTTTCCTGGAAAGAAAGATGATTAGAATAAGAACATTCTGCATTACCTTAATACAGTATTTACTGTCTTGCATTATTAATAGTTTGTACCTTCTGAATGCTATGCTAACAAAAAGTGCAGTGCTTTTATGTAAAAGGCTAATTTCTATGTGTTAAATGAAATTCATAATTTAGTTTCAAATTGATAGAAAATTAAAATTCATTACAGAATGAATTAGGCCAACTCTTAAAAATATATCATTAACATCAACAAACTGTCCACTACAAGTTAATGGCAGGTTTTAAAATGGTGCAACTTAAAACAGTTATTTCAGTAATAATTCCATTTGTATTGCCTACTCCCATCTGTGTAAACTGAAAGTTTATTAGTATGTGGTCACTCCTCATATTTAATTATTTTTGGAAAATAGATGACCACCACTACTGTTATTTTTGATAATTTTTGACAATTTTCTTTCGTCCTTTGTTTGTTTTCCTTAACTATTTAATATTAAGTGTCAAACATTTCATGTTTTTATATTTTCCATGTTTCTATATAGTCATTTAATTGTTATTCTAATGGCTGCCTTATTAGCCAACATTACACTATGTTGACTTACAAAAATTTAGCACTTCTTTATTAGAGGATATTTTAGTAGTTTTGAATTTGTTGATACTTGAAATGATGTTGGAAAAAACTTCCTTGTGCTCATATTTTTCTCTTACTGAATCACTTTTTATTCCAGGATAAGAAATTTGCAAATCTACTCTGAGTCATGACTGATGAGTTTTTTTGTTGTTGTATAACACAACCACATTTATTTGAGAATGGATAAACAGCAAAGTTCAACAATGCAAAAATTGCAATTACTTTTGCACCAACCTAAATATCAGCCTTGTAAAGTTGAGGGCTGCTTTCAACTCTTGAGTTTCTCTTCTCATCTAAGTGAGAATACTATCTTTTCCTACGAGTTCATAGGCCTCTTATGAGCAGCACTCTCATCTCCTGCTGCATTTCTGTTCTCCATTTTCTACCTTGATATTCAAATGATGTAGGATTGTTTGCTTTCCAGTTTTTATGACCCTATATCATTGACCAAGTATTCTTTCACATCTGGAATTAGTTGTCCCTTTTTCTTTCAGTGATATTCCTACTCTTCTGGCATAAACGACAGCTTATTTGTAAAGCATTCTGGCTCTGTCATGATGAAGAAATTTTTGTCTGTGTTCTTTTTTTTTTTTTTCAACTGCAGTAAATTATTTTAATCACAAAAAATAAATGAAATATTTTTTTTATTACAGTATATTGTTTTAATTATTCTATTTTATTATTAGTTACTGTTGTTAATCTCTTACTAGGCCTAATTTATTTTTTTTTATTTACAATATTGTATTGGTTTTGCCATACATCAACATGATGAGTTTTTATCAGAGATTAAATAAACCATTAAGAATTTGGAATATTATATATGTTTTGACCCAGCAATTGCTCTTCTAAAATTCATAAAAGATAAATAATTTTACATGCATGTTGAGATCAAATAAGAATAATCATTCTCACACTTTTGTTTATTATGTGAATGAAATGGACACAACCAGGCTTAATAACAACTGATAAAATTGAATAAAATAAAATCTAGAGGCTGTATTGACAGATCATTTTTTTAAAAAGGGGACTAATGAAATAAAACATTTATATTTTACATAAAATTATCTTGTAGACAAATGATAGTAACAATAGGCTGCTGCTGCTGCCGCCGCTAAGTCACATCAGTCGTGTCTGACTCTGTGTGACCCCATAGACAGCAGCCCACCAGGCTCTGCCATCCCTGGGATTCTCCAGGCAAGAGTACTGGAGTGGGTTGCCATTGCCTTCTCCAAGTAACAATAGGCAGTAATAGTAGAATAGCAACAACTAACACTTATTAAGCATCTGATATGTGTCAGGTGGGGCTTCCCAGGTGGCTCAGTGGTAAAGAATCCTCCTGCCCATGCAGAGAGAAGCAGGATCAATCCTTGCGTCAGGAAGATCCCCTGGAGTAGGAAATGGCAAACCATTCCAGTATTCTTGTCTGGGAAATTCCATGGACAAAAGAGCCTGGCAGGCTATTGTCTATAGGATCACAAAGATTAGGACATGATTGAATGACTAAGCACACATGTACATGTGTCACATTTTGTGGGAGGCTTTTCATGTCCTGTGTATTGTCTCATTTAATGCTTACAACTCTGAAATGATCATTCATTCAACAAATAGTAAGTGTCTATTATATGTTGATATTTTACAAAATGCTGGACATATTAGGTTTCTTACTGTGAATTTTAAATCATTATAACTAGGTTCAAGCACATCTTTATTACTCAAAATATGAACCATTACAATCAGCACATTTTTGCCACCGAGAAATAAATCGGTTTATTCCTGTAGCATAAAAATCCATGCTTCGGGATTCAGTGAACTCTTGGAAAGCATTTTCTGCCTCCTGCTGGTTGTGGAAGCATTTTCCCTGCAAAAAGTTGTCAAGATACTTGAAGAACTGGTAGTCTTGGCAAGAGGTCAGGTGAAGATGGCAGATGGGCGAAACTCGGTCACCCGATTTGTTGAGCTTTTGAAGTGTTGCTTGTATGGTGTGCAGTCGGGTGTTGTCCTGAAGAACTGGGGCCTTTCTGTTGACCAGTGCTGGCTGCAGGTGTTGGAGCTGTCAGTGCATCTCTTTGGTTTACTGAGCAAACCTCTCAAGTGTAGTGGTTTCACCGCAATTCAGAAAGCTGTAGTGGATCAGACAGGCAGCAGATCACCAAACAGTGATCATGACCTTTTTTTGGTGCAAGTTTGGCTTTGGGAAGTGCTTTGGAGCTTCTTCTTGGTCCAGCCACTAAGTTGGTCATTGCCAGTTGTCTTATAAAATCCACTTTTCACTGCACATCACAATCTGTTCGAGAAATGATTTCTTGTTATGTGTAGAATAAGAGAAGATGACACTTTAAAGCGATGATTTTTTTTGATTTTCAGTCAACTCATGAGGTACCCACTTATCGAGCTTTCTCACCTTCCTAATTTGATTCAAATGCTGAATGACCATAGAATGGTTGACGTTGAGTTCTTTGGCAACTTCTCATGTAGATGTTAGGGGATCAGCTTTAGTGAATGCTCTCAACTGGTCATTGTCAACTTCCAATAGCTGGCCCATCTTCAAAATTCTCATCTCCTTTGCAAAACTTCTTGAACCACCACTACATTTCCTGGGTTAAATGTGTTGCTGATGTTGCAAAGTTGTCTCTGCTGCTTTAGGATCCATTTTGGACTTAAAAAAATTTCTTGAATTTACTTCTTGTCTAACATCATTTCCATAATCTAAAATAAATATAAAATAAATAGCAAGTAATAAGTCATTAACAAAAAACATACAGTGAGAAATGCACATTAAAATGATATATAATATAACCACATTTATTTAAGAATATATCCCAATATCAAATGATAAATTTCAATAATGCAAAACCACAATTACTTTTGCACCAAACTAATACAATGCTGAACACCATACAGCCCTGCAATCATGCTTCGAAGAAGTTTGTGAACTGTGGATCAGATGCACAGTAATTGCATCACTGGGGAAGAGCAGATGGGTGAGAGAGAAGGGCAGAACATAGGAGCCTCTGCTCTTTCTGACATCTCCATTCCTCAGGCCCAGGTACGTCCTCTGCTTACAGGAGAGAGTGAGCAATTCTTGCAGCTATAAAGTGTTTGCTGGGACTCATTAGACCTCACAAATAGAGATGGAGAAGCCTAGTTAAGTTCCTGAGGCTCTAGAGATGGTTACCTGAGTTCAAAGTCTGGCTTCCACACTGGGTAGTAGCCTTCGACGAGTGACTCAGCTTCTCCTGGCCCCAGTTTCTTCTAGTGAAAAATGGGATAAATAGTAGCTCCTACTTTTGAAGTTATGATAATTAGATTATGATTCATTTCAGATATGTAATACAGGATGTTAACTTTAGCTTTTACTACTGCCAGCTTTCCTGGGGATATTGTGGTTGGAATCTGAAAGTTTTTCCTTTTCCTTTTCCTGATACTAGCCCATGTCATTGTTGACTTCAGTATACTTTACTGCCAACTGCATTCCTACTAAAGGTAGAACCAGAGCAAAAGCAATTGTTTGGGGAACTGTATATTATGTGTGTGTGTGTGTGTGTGTGTGTGTGTGTATATATATATATATATATCTCATATATAATGTGATGTCAAACAGTTGAGACTATGAACACTCTATTCCACATAAAAGCTTCAAGTTTCACCAATATTAAGAGATAAATAATTGTAAGGTCTGAATTACCTCTGATAATTTCATCTACTCCAGGCATTGATTTTTTTAGATGATTTACAGTGTTGTGCCAATCTCTGCTGTATAACAAAGTGACTCATTTATACACATATATACATTCTTTCTTATGTGCTTTATCATTATGTTTTTATCACAGGATATTGAATACAGTTCCCTGTGCTATACATTAAAGTGAAAATGAAAGTCACTCAGTCATGTCTGACTCATTGTGACGCCATGGTATACAGTCCATGGAATTCTCCAGGCCAGAATACTGGAGTGGGTAGCCTTTCCCTTCTCCAGGGATCTTCCTAACCCAGGGGTCGAACCCAGGTCTCCCACATTGCAGGTGGATTCTTTACCAGCTGAGTCACAAGGGAAGCCCAAGAATACTGGAGTGGGTAGCCTATCCCTTCTCCGGTGGATCTTCCCAGCCCAGGAATTGAACCAGGGTCACCTGCATTGCAGGCAGATTCTTTACCAACTGAGCTATCAGGGAAGCTGTACAATATATTAAGACCTTGGTATTTATCCATCCTATATATACTGGTTTGCACCTGCTAATCCCAAATTCCCACTCCTCCCTCCCCATCCCCCCTCGGCAACTACAAATCTGTTCTCTATGTCTATGACTCTGTTTCTATCTTGCAGATAAGTTCATTTGTACCATATTTTAGATTCCACATATAAATGATATCATATGGTATTTGTCTTTCTGACTTACTTCACTTGGTATGATAATCTCTAGTTGCATCCGTGTTGCTGCGAATGGCAATATTTTGTTCTTTTTATGACTGAGTAATATTCCATCATATATATGTACCGTATCTTCTTCATCTGCTCCTCTATTAGTGGACTTTTCAGTTGTTTCCATGTTTTGGCTATTGAAAATGTGCTGCTATGAACATAGGGGTGCATGTACCTTTTTGAATTATAGTTTTGTCCAGTTATATTCCCAAGAGTAGGATTGCTGGATCATATGTAGTTCTGTTTTTAGTGTTCTAGGGAACTTCCATAATGTTTTCCATAGGGGCGGTGCCAACTTATTTTGCTTATAATATTGTGTTGGTTTCTGCCAGTCATCAACATAAATCAGCCGTATGTATACACATGTCCCCTCCTTCCTGAATCTGCCTCCCACTTCTCACCCTGTCCCAACCCTCTAGGTTGTCGCAGAGCTCTAGGTCTGAGCTCCCTGCATCATACAGCGAATTCCCACTGGCTATCTATTTTACATATGGTAATGTGTATGTTTCAGTGCTACTCTCCATTCATCCCACCCTCCTTCCGCTACTGTGTCCACATGTATGTCCTCTATGTCTATTTCTCCATTGCTGCTCTGCAAATAGGTTCATTAGCACCATCTTCCAGAGAAGGCAATGGCACCCCACTCCAGTGTTCTTGCCTGGAGAATCCCAGGGACAGGGGAGCCTGGTGGGCTGCCGTCTATGGAGTCGCACAGAGTCGGACACGACTGAAGCGACTTAGCAGCAGCAGTACCATCTTCATTAGTTCCATATATATGCATTAATATGGCATTTTTCTCTTTCTGACTTACTTCATTGTGTATAATAGGCTGTAGATTCATCCATCTCATCAGAACTGATTCAAATGCATTCCTTTTTATGGCTGAGTAATATTGCATTGTATATATGTACCACAACTTTTTTTAATCTATTCATCTGTTGATGGACATCTAGGTTGCTTCCATGTCCTAGCTCTTGTAAACAGTGCTGCAATGAATATTGGGGTACATTCCACATCAATTATTAATGATTTAGATACCTGAATATACTATAAATTTGTGAAATAGAGATTATGCCAGTAGGGAGAAATGCTGTTTGTGGAATTAGACATTAGGGTGAGAATTCTGTAAAATAAAAATATTCTGAATTTCAGTGCCACACTGCAGTGAGATGAAATGGGAGCTGCTTCTCTAGGAGCCAGTAACTGCCTTTTCTCTTGAAAGAAAAGTGCTTTGATTAAAGTATTCTCTCTTCATCTGTAAAAAGGAGTATGTCCCGAGAGTCCTCTTAGTATTCTCCATTTCAGAATTGTATGATTTTAGTATTCTAACTTGGGTATTTCTTTAAATGATGAGGATATAATTTTTTTTAAAAACTGTTGAATACATTAAAATTCACCTGCAGGTAGAAAGTTGAAGCTCTCATGTTCCATCAGCACTTTTGAAACATAACTGCACTAGCTGCTTACTGTCTTTCTTTAAGGGACCAGTAATCTTCTATAAACATCAACATCAGTCTCTGTGAAAGATGAAGCGTTGGCAAGGATACAGACCACACCTCCACACTAGACTGCCAGCAGAAGCTTCCAGTTCACCCTCTTACACCTGTGCTCCCAAGGGAAGCACTTGTAAGCTGCTATAGCCTTCAGTTTAGATAAGCACTCAGATGACAACAGCTTGATGATGATAAAGATAATGACTTTCCATGATCTGTAATCTTTCACCCAGCAGAATTTCAAGAAGTTTTTCATCAGAAAAAATAATCCATGCAGAAATTTAGTTAATGAGAGGTTCTTTTTTTTTTTCCTGTCACAAATAGATGTTGAATTTTATCAAAAGCTTTTTCTGCATCTATTGAGATGATCAACGTGGTTTTTATTCTTAAGTTTGTCAATGTGGTGTATCATATTGATTGATTTGTGGATATTAAATCTTTGCATCCCTGGGATAAATCCCCCTTGATTATGGTGTATGATCCTTTTAATATATTGCTAGATTCAATTTGATGAATTTTGAATCTATGTTCATCAGTGATATTGGCTTCTGATATTCTTTTCTTTTTTTTGGTAATATCTTTGTTTGCATTTGGTGTCAGGGAAATGATACCGTCATAGAATGAGTTCAGAAATGCTCCTTTCTTTGTAATTTTTTGGATTCGTTTAGGAAGGCTTGGTGTTAACCCTTCTCTAAGTATTTGGTATTAATATAATTCACCTCTGAAGTCATCTTGTCCTGGACTTATGTTTGTTGAGATTTTTTAAATTACTGGTTCAATTTCAGTACTGGTAATTGGTCTGTTTACATTGTATTTTTCTTCCTGGCACAGTCTTGGGAGATTGTACATTTCTAAGAATTTAGAAGTCCATTTCTTCTAGGTTGTCCATTTTATTAGCATATAGTTGTTTGTAGTGTTTTCTTATGATCTTTTGTATTTCTGTGGCATCAGTTGCAACTTCTCCTTTTCATTTCTGATTTTATTGATTTGGGCCCTCTCCCTTTTGGTTAAAGGTTATCCATTGTGTTCATCTTTTCAAATAAAAAGTTTTTAGTTTCGTTGATCTTTTCTCTTTGTTTTATTTTGCTTTCTGTCTCTATTTCATATATTTCTGTTCTGATCTTTATCATTTCTTTCCTTCTGCTTACTTTGGGTTTTGTTTTTTCTTCTTTCTCTAGATTCTTCAATTGTAAGGTTAGTTTGCTTGTTTGTGATGTTTCTTATTTTCAGTAGTTCCTTCTTTATGTCTTTAGTTATAGTTTCTGTTTTTTTTTTTAATTGTTGTTTGTTCTGAAAATAGTTATGATTTTGGAGTGCTTGTGAGAGGAAGTGCATTCAGGGTCTCTCAATTCTGCTATCTTGGTCGATCTCCCCCATAACTTTATATAATGAGATCATCATTTTAAATGGATCTGGCACACAGTAGCCATTTCATAAATATTAATCCCCTTTCCTACACCAATACAGTTTGAACTTGACACAATGAAATGAAGACACAGCAGGCATTTGGGGTGATTCTCTTCTTCCTTGTCCCCATGGGGTCCTGGAGCTCACTTACAAGAGCTGGTTTTGCCCATCCATCTCTTCCCAATTCTGTGCTTACTTACGTGATATTGGTGACTTAAAATAAGCATAGTGGTAATATTCATACCATAAAAACTGACTAATTTTACAAATCAGCACTGTCTTGTTGTATGAGAGATGACTGTTAAACTTTTATCAGTACTTCCCTACTAATGTCTATCAGTTTCTTCAAGACTATATCTTGTTCTTTATTATTCAAGGCCACATTGAGTGTCTCATTTTGACTACCCATGGACAGAGGGTAGAATTCTTGCTTGGAGAATCCCATGGACAGAGGAGCCCGGTGGGCTACAATGCGGTCACAAAGAGTTAGACATGACTGAGGGACTAACACTTTGACTTTTCACTTCTTTGTCATGACCAATACATTTAACCAAGTTCAATTGAAAACAGAGAGCTTCATCTGAATAAATGCTATATTCTTAACAAGTTAATTTCTCTGTGGCTTTTTTGGGGGGGTGGTAAAAAACACATAACATGAAATTGACTGTCTTCACCGTGTTTAAGTGGTCTCTTCAGTAGTATTAAGTGTGACTTGTTTTTTGTCTTCTCTAGCAAGGTTTATGAGGTGGAGGATGGGTGTGATTATAAAGCCTAAATGGTTTTAATGTTGAGAAGGCAGTTAAATTCTATTATGGGCATGCTTAGTTCTTACAATTAGTTTTTTATTGATTTATTTCTGACTGGCTCCATGGTGATTATTTTCAATGATGTGCTGGTAGAACTGTTCCTTCATATAGAGAGATTCTGAGCAGTTAAACACCTAGTCTACTACAATGTGCTTTATATATCAAGTAATAATAAATGATGGCATTAAAAATATTTAACAAGATAGTTGGTATTTTAGCTAAGAATGTCCAAAATAGTACAGTATAAAGTTAGCGTGAAATTTCTGTAATTGTAATGAGAGAGAAAGAGGAGAGTTAGTTAACATAATTCACTTGGGATTCCATCTGGTTAGAATTTTAGTTATATAATTATAAAACTAATTTCTTGGATTTAAAACAGAGACCATACTTTTTGACAGTTTCTGGCGTGATTTAATCATCAACATATGTCCACTCATATTGTTCAAATGAGATAGGGGATTTCAAATATTTTTAACTCCACTTAAAGTGGATAAATTGTGATAAAAACAGTTGAGGCGAATAGTTTCTGGGCTCATTTGCAATGAGATCTAGAGTCTGAGTCCTGAGCAGGCATTTCCTCAGAAGGTGATTGTGGTATATGATGCATCACAGAATGTGGCACAGAGATTTGGACTGTGACTCATTCCTCCCTACCATTTTTACACCATTCACTAGCTATGTGACCTGGGCCACATCATTGAAAACTTCCTAAGCCTTAATTTCCTATCTATAAAACACAGAGAATAATACCTATTGGACATAAATGTTTTAAAAATTAAGTTAAATAATGTATATGAATATCCCTGTATACTGTAATGTCATCTTCATAAATGTAAAGTATGAATGCTTCTACTCAGTTTTTAATTACAGGTTATCTTCTTCATGTACAACCAACCATTTACATGTATCTAATGTCTGCATACTACTTTTTAATACTTTTTTTGGCACCGACCATCTGAAAGATACTGTATGGGGCCTTTGGGATACCAAGATCGATCTAAAATGACCCCTGCCCTCAAGTAGCTAAACCCAAAGCTATTTGTTATTTAACCTGAGTATCTTATCATCAGTTATTTCATATTACAAAGCCTTACCTAAAAAGATATAGAAACACCAAGTATCTGCTCGTGATTTTTATATTATGCAGTCCTTCAACAAAGTGTATAGCAAACAGCCAGCTTGGAGGACAGCCTTTACTGGAAGAGTATTTCTGGAGAAGAGTACTTTGCAACATTGAGGTTCAGTTCAGTTCAGTTCAGTTGCTCAGTCATGTCTGACTCTTTGTGACCCCATGAACCGCAGCACGCCAGGCCTCTCTGTCCATCACCAACTCCTGGAGTTTACCCAAACTCATGTCCATTGAGTCGGTGACACTATCCAACCATTTCATACTCTGTCGTCCCCTTCTCCTCCCGCCCTCAATCTTTCCCAGCATCAGGGTCTTTTCAAATGAGTCAGCTCTTCGCATCAGGTAGCCAAAGTATTGGAGTCTCAGCTTCAACATCACTCCTTCCAATGAATACCTAGGACTGATCTCCTTTAGGATGGACTGGTTGAATCTCTTTTCAGCCCAAGGGACTCTCAAGAGTCTTCTCCAACACCACAGGTGAGAAGCATCAATTCTTTGGTACTCGGCTTTCTTTATAGTCCAACTCTCACATCCATACATGACTACTGGAAAAACCATAGCCTTGACTAGACGGACCTTTGTTAACAAAGTAATGTCTCTGCTTTTGAATATGCTATCTAGGTTGGTCATAACTTTCCTTCCAAGGAGTAAGCGTCTTTTAATTTCATGGCTGCAGTCACCATCTGCAGTGATTTTGGAGCCCAGAAAATAAAGTCTGATGCTATTTCCACTGTTTCCCCATCTATTTCCCATGAAGTGATGGGACCGGATGCCATGATCTTTGTTTTCTGAATGTTGAGCTTTAAGCCAACTTTTTCACTCTCCTCTTTCACTTTCATCAAGAGGCTCTTTAGTTCTTCTTCACTTTCTGCCATAAGGGTAGTGTCATCTGCATATCTGAGGTTATTGATATTTCCCCCAGCAATCTTGTTTCCACATTGAGTTTGGGTAGCAATATTTTTATTTCTGATTGTACATTTTCTATATAATGCAGTTGGAATTTAGCTCAGCAGAATACACATTCATTTCTTTTTAAAATATAGTCTTATCTACTTTTATGAGTACAAATACAGTCCCTGAAATGGATACTGCTACACTGTAATATGCCATCAGGGCTCTCCTATAGGTTTGAAGGACTTCTATCTCTAGTTACTTGGAGTATCTCAGAGTGCCACAAAGTGGGTGGCTTAAAAGAGTAGAAATTTGTTTCCTCACAGTTTTACAGACTAGAAGCTCAAAATCAAGGTGTTGGGACAACCATGTTCCTTCCAGAGCCTCTGCAGAAAGATACTTCCTTGATTCTTCTGGTTGCAGTTAGCCGCAGACATTTGATTTCTGTCTCTGTCCTCATGTGATAGTCTCCCTTTTGTGTTTCTAGGTTCATGTCCAAATTTTCCTCCTCTTTTAAAGACACCAGTCATGTTGGATTAAGCCCCACTCAAATTCAGTGTGGCTTCCTTGGTGGCTCAGACAGTAAAGAAATTGCCTGCAATGCAGGAGACCCAAGTTTGATCCCTGGGTTGGGAAGATCCCGTGGAGGAGGGCATGGTAAGCCACTCCAGTGTTCTTGCTTGGAGAACTCCGTGGACAGAGGAGCCTGGTGGGCTGCAGTCCTTAGGGTCACAAAGAGTCGTACAGGACTGAGCAACTAACACTTTTCACTTTCAAATTCAACTTGCTCCCATTTTAACTCGCTTACATTTACAAAGACTAATTCTAAATAAGATTACAGTCACAGATACCAAGTATTAGGACTTAAATGTGTCTTTGGGGAAACATGATTCAGCTCATAGCATCCTGATTATTTATATTTTTTATTAATAAGACATTACTATTGGCACTTTAATAAACACTGAAACATGGTTAGGAAAATTCAGTTTTATGTTACCATAAACCTACTGAATAAATGGGCAAGGGAGCAGGACGTATACTTACTTGTGACTTATGAAGCAGCTCAGAAAGTAATAATCTTAATTAAACTCATTAAGCTGTAGAGTACAAGCAGAATATGTTTTCTCTGTTCTGAGGACCAAGAACGTATCTTGAGCCCTCTGCAATACTGCATACCTTCAAGAGTATTAATGCACTGATATCTTAAGAATATTTGGGGACAACAAAAGGAAAAAATAAACGGAGTTAAATTTAAAAGCATCTGCACAGCAAAGGAAACCATTAGCACAATGAAAAGGCAACCTAGAAAATCAGGTTAATCCAAAGCGTTCAAGAAATGCATACAACTCAATAGCAAAGAAAAAAACAATTAAAAAAAATGAGCAAAGGACCCAAATAGACATTTTTTCCAAAGAATGTATTCAGATGCTCAAGGCTTGAAACATTATTAACCATCGAGAAATGCAGATCGGAAGTGCATTATAAGGTTAGCTATTATTAAAAATGGAATGAGGTTCGTGACATTGTACAGGAGACAGGGATCAAGACCATCCCCATGGAAAAGAAATGCAAAAAAGCAAAATGGCTGTCTGGGGAGGGCTTACAAATAGCTGTGAAAAGAAGAGAAGCGAAAAGCAAAGGAGAAAAGGAAAGATATAAACATCTGAATGCAGAGTTCCAAAGAATAGCAAGAAGGGATAAGAAAGCCTTGTTCAGCAATCAATGCAAAGAAATATAGGAAAACAACAGAATGGGAAAGACTAGAGATCTCTTCAAGCAAATCAGAGATACCAAAGGAACATTTCATGCAAAGATGGGCTTGATAAAGGACAGAAATGGTATGGACCTAACAGAAGCAGAAGATATTAAGAAGAGATGGCAAGAATACACAGAAGAACTGTACAAAAAAGATCTTCACAACCCAGATAATCACAATGGTGTGATCACTGACCTAGAGCCAGACATCCTGGAATGTGAAGTCAAGTGGGCCTTAGAAAGCATCACTACAAACAAAGCTAGTGGAGGTGATGGAATTCCAGTTGAGCTATTCTAAATCCTGAAAGATGATGCTGTGAAAGTGCTGCAGTCAATATGCCAGCAAATTTGGAAAACTTAGCAGTGGCCACAGGACTGGAAAAGGTCAGTTTTCATTCCAATCTCAAAGAAAGGCAATGCCAAAGAATGCTCAAACTACCGCACAATTGCACTCATCTCACATGCTAGTAAAATAATGCTCAAAATTTTCCAAGCCAGGTTTCAGCAATATGTGAACCATGAACTTCCTGATGTTCCAGCTGGTTTTAGAAAAGGCAGAGGAACCAGAGATCAAATTGCCAACATCTGCTGGATCATGAAAAAAGCAAGAGAGTTCCAGAAAAACATCTATTTCTGCTTTACTGACTATGCCAAAGCCTTTGACTGTGTGGATCACAATAAACTGTGGAAAATTCTGAAAGAGGTGGGAATACCAGACCACCTGACCTGCCTCTTGAGAAATCTGTATGCAGGTCAGGAAGCAACAGTTAGAACTGGACATGAAACAACAGACTGGTTCCAAGTAGGAAAAGGAGTTCGTCAAGGCTATTGTCCCCCTGTTTATTTAACTTATATGCAGAGTACATCATGAGAAATGCTGGACTGGAAGAAACACAAGCTGGAATCAAGATTGCTGGGAGAAATATCAGGAACCTCAGATATGCAGATGACACCACCCTTATGGCAGAAAGTGAAGAGGAACTTAGAAGCCTCCTGATGAAAGTGAAAGAGGAGAGTGAAAAAGTTGGCTTAAAGCTCAACATTCAGAAAACAAAGATCATGGCATCTGGCCCCATCACTTCATGGGAAATAGATGGGGAAACAGTGGAAACTGTGTCAGACTTTATTTTGGGGGGCTGAAAAATCACTGCAGATGGTGACTGCAGCCATGAAATTAAAAGACGCTTACAGCGTGGAAGGAAAGTTATGACCAACCTAGATAGCATATTCAAAAGCAGAGACATTACTTTGCCAACAAAGGTTCATCTAGTCAAGGCTATGGTTTTTCCAGTGGTCATGTATGGATGTGAGAGTTGGACTGTGAAGAAGGCTGAGCACTAAAGAATTGATGCTTTTGAACTGTGGTGTTGGAGAAGACTCTTGGGGGTCCCTTGGACTGCAAGGAGATCCAACCAGTCCATTCTGAAGGAGATCAGCCCTGGGATTTCTTTGGAAGGACTGATGCTAAAGCTGAAACTCCAGTACTTTGGCCACCTCATGCGAAGAGTTGACTCATTGGAAAAGACTCTGATGCTGGGAGGGACTGGAGGCAGGAGGAGAAGGGGACACCAGAGGATGAGATGGCTGGATGGCATCACCGACTCGATGGACGTGAGTCTGCGTGAACTCCGGGAGTTGGTGATGGACAGGGAGGCCTGGCGTGCTGTGATTCATGAGGTCGCAAAGAGTCGGACATGACTGAGTGACTGAACTGAACTGAATAATAGGGATGTGGGAAAAAAAGGGAACCCTGTACACTATGGCAAACAATATGAACGTTTCTGAAGAAGTGAAAAACAGAACCACCATCTGATCCAGCAGTTGCATTTCTGAATATATATAACCCCCCACCAAGTGAAATTACTGTCTTCAAGATACATCTGTACTCCCATGTTCATTGCATTATTCATAATAACCCAGGAATAGAAACAACCTGTCTTTTCATGAATGAATGGATCAATAATATGTGGTATATATACACAATGGAATGTTAATCAGCCTTGAAGAAGGAAATCCTGTCATCTGCAATAATGATGAACCTGGAGGGCCTCATGCTAAGTGAAATACCAATAAAACAGATAGAAAATGACAAAAACCACATGATAGCACTTATATGTAGAATTCTAAAAGAAAAAGAAGTCAAGCTCATAGAAACACAGAGTAGAAAAGTGGTTGCCAGAGAATCAGGAAGATAGGAAGAGATTGGTAAAAGTGTATAAACTTTCAGTTATAAGATGAATAAGGGTTGAGTATCTAATGTATAAAGAAAGAAAATAAAGAGTGAAGTCATTCAGTTGTGTCCGATTCTTTGCAACCCCATGGACTGTAGCCTACCAGGCTCCTCTGTCCATGGGATTTTCCAACCAAGAATACTGAAGTGGATTGCCATTTCCTTCTCCAGGAGATCTTCCCAACCCAGGGATTGAACCCAGGTCTCCAGCATTGTAGGCAGACACTTTACCGTCTGAGCCACCAGGGAAGTGGTGATTATAGTTGATGATAATGTATAACTGAAATTTGCTGAGAGAGTCGAGGTCACTTCCCAGGTGGCACTCATGGTAATGAACCTGCCTGCCAATGCAGGAGACATAAGAGATGCGCGTTCAGTCCCTGGGCTGGGAAGACCCCCTGGAGAAGGAAATGGTAACCCGCTCCAGTATTCTTGCCTGGGTATCCCATGGACAGCTGGCAGGCTACAGCCCACAGGGTTGCATAGTCACATAGAGTCAGACACTACTGACGTGTCTTAGTACATGAGAGAGGTGAACTTAAATAGTGTTCTTACCAAAAAAAAAAAAAAAATGAGAGGGATGTAAATGACCTTATTGTGACTAAATGTTACAAGGCACATTCTGGAACTATTTCATAAGGTGGTTCTTTAAACTATGGCATACAAAAACAAGTGTCAACACCAGCAGGCTACTGTCATAAGCAGCATTTGGTGTCATGGAAGATGAATTAGAAGCTGTCACAAAACCTGCCATAGCAGCAGCTTCCCCTTCTAGGGTTATAGGAGCCCCTCAGATAGTCAGTCACTGTGACTCTGGGAGCTCTATCTGATGACAGCTGAGAGCAAAGGCTGTGACATCTAGCTTCCAGTGCTGCAGTATGATCTTGCTTCTCTTTTTGCTTTTTCTACAGTAAAAATTGACAGTGAAGACCTTTATTGGGGGGTGGGGAGTGACATGAATCATTGCAAATAGAAATCATTTTAGTTAATAGACAAAAGAAGCTGATCTGGAAACCAAGGGATAATATTGTGTGTAAAGTAAATTTGAACATTCATGAAAAATAAAACTGTGGTTTTTTATGTTCTGTTTTGTGTTTTGTTTGATTTGTTAGGGCATATGATAGTGTCTCCTGTATTTGGCAAAAGTAAAATTATTTTGTAAACCTGAATAAGGGCATAAAGCAAGAACTTCTAAATCTAGAGTCTGCTAAGGTAGATTTAGTGAAAAGTCCTGAACCTTAAAATAGGGAGCTAAGTAGAAATGATTGTTATGTGATTATTTAATCCCATCATACGGTGATCGTTAATAATGACAGAAAAGGCAAGACCTTGATTTTTATTATGCCAGAGGTTGTTTGTAAAACTTCCAAAATCATCTCATGTGAAGAGAATATGTATATTCTAGTCTAGGAGTTGATGCTGTGAATTAACAACTTTGGATTCTAATTTAGTGTGAATTTTTTTTTACTCAAGAAAAGAGACATTTTTCAACAGAAAAAAAAATTGGCTCATGGTACACGAATACATAATTTGAACTATATTTTAATACCTCAAGTGTAAATGAATGAAAAGCATATGAATTACATCGTCTTTAAAATATCCAAGTCAAAAGCATAAGGAGAATATGTGCTTGACAAAATCTCACACACACACACACACACACACACACACACACACACACACACAGACTTAGCTATTCCACATGGGTTTCATTCTTTTATTTGTAGCTTCTTTCCTGTCCTTTATGCATTGTAAAAATTGTCTTTATTTCAGAAACAGTACAAATAGCATTGCAGGATATTTAAATAAACTCAAATGTCTTCTTGCATTCCATTTTTTTCAATGCTATGCTAAAACTAAAAGGAATGGAAATAACTAAAAGGAATGGAAATATAAGGAGGTTTGGAATGTTTTAATTGATACCGTATTCCTGTTAATAAGTCTGCTCTTTTTCATCTTCTTCAGAGTCCACTTGTCTTGTTTTTGTTGTTGTCCAGTCATTAATTCATGTCTGACTCTTTTGCGACTTCATCGACTGTAACATAGATGAATTCATGGTCCTTATTTGATAGTTCCACTCCAGCTTCATATTTTTTTTCAAGTTGTATCTGTGATTGGAACTATTTTTTTCTTAATGTCATTTTTTTTCTTCCAGTTTTAAAAGCATTCTCCATTCTAATACTCAAATATGTCATAAAATATTACTTCTTCCAATAAAGCTTTTTAAAGCTATTTGGGAAAAGATGATATTTTTATGGGTAGAATAAAAAATCATTCAACTATACAAGAGTTTGGTTTGTCATAGGGAAACTCGTGGTTCGTTTCCTTGAGACAAAACTCTTTCATCCTTAGTCTTGGAAGCTGTTAATCAATCTAAGAAGTATTAACACCTTTGCAGTTGTTCAAGAATTATCTGAATGAACTCCTAGCCCTTGACAATGGCAGGTGTGGGTGGAGGGCAGCATTGTGTCCAAGCCACATTAGATATGTAGCTGTGGAACCTAAATGTGAGAACAGTGCCATATCAGTATCTTTGAAATGCTTGATTAGGAAGGAACAGAAAAGAGACTCCCTTTCTGAAAGTGGTTAAGGGTATTTAATCATGTTTGTTATTAAGGCCAAAGGTACACAGAAATTTCTAACATAGCCATTGTAAGTCAATGTGCGATAGTCGCACCACATTCTCTCTAAAACTCACAAACTCAGAAGCAAATGAGAAAAATAGACAAATGATGTATATATCCATTTGATGTGAATATTGCATCCTAACAGAAGGCAAGTGTATTCCTATGATCAAGTGGTAGAGAAGTCTGCAAAGCCATTGTGTATGCTTAGTCACTAAGCCGTGTCTGACTCTTTGTGACCCCATGGACTGTAGCCCTCCAAGCTCCTCTGTCCATGGGATTCTCCAGGCAAGAATACTGTAGTGGGTTGCCATTTCCTACCCCAGGGGATCTTCCCCACCCAGGGATCAAACCTGCATCTCCTGCATCTCTTGCATTGGTAGGCAGATTCTTTACCACTGAGCTTCCTGGGAAGCCTCATTAGGATTCATTAATCAGATATTTCAAATCTTATACTCTTGAACAACACAGGTTTGAAGTACATGGGTCTATTTACATGCAAGTGTTTATTTTTTCTCTTTTAATAGCAGATATTATGGTTCTACAGGAGCTCAGCTGGTTGAATATGCAGATGCAGAACTGCAGATACATATTTAGGGATACAGAAGGCTGACTCTATGTTTAGACTTTGAACTGCATGCAGGGGTGGTGCCTCTAATACCCAAATTGTTCAAGGGTTAGCTGTGAACATAAATGAGAAATAAACTCCTTCTTGGCAGAAAGAATCTATGGGCAATGTTTTTCTACTTCTAAAATATATATTTAAATTACTTGAATCCTTTCTACACAAAAAATACATATAAAGAATAAATATTCTCCCACAATAATTGGCTTAATTTAATTGCTCACAATATACCATTCTAATTTTTACTCTGCAGAATCCAGGGTGATATTTTTACGACTAACATAGTAATATCTGTTAGCTTTTTTCCTTAAAGAAGTCAAGAGAAAATATTTTATTCAGCTAATAAGAGTGAAGGTAGAAGTTGAAATGCAAAAGGTAATGACACTTATTAGCTAATCAAGTTTATTACTGATCATTCTTCATGTTTTTGTGATTGAAAAGTATTCTGATCTTGAAACTGAATAATAGTAAATTTTCAAGTCCAAAATTCAAGTACTGATTCTACCAACAACCTGATGAATGATCTAAGCCTAGGCACCCAGCCTAGCCATAAAAAATGTTTCCAAAGTCCTGACATTTGTGGAACAGTTTCCTGAGATTTTAGAAAATGTAGATAAGAATAAAATTATTTACCTCATGATGTTGTTATGAGAATCAAGTAAAGAATGTTTGTGAAATAATTTTATATCTTTAAAAATATTAATGATTGCTTTAAAAAATTCATCTGAGAACATTTAAAAGATCGTATTGGTTTTATTCAGGGATTCATGAAACAGGTAGCATGCAGTCTAGCAGATACAAAGGAGCTGCAAAGAATTATACACAGCAAGAGATTTTGTCAGCCGAAGGGAGCAGGAACAAGGATGTTGTACAAGCCAGGAAAAATCAGATTGATTATTGAAGGTTACTTTCCTTATAAGAGATGGCGGGGGTCTATCAGACAGATTACCCAAGTGATGGTGATAAGAACTGATGACTACTGGTTTTTCCAGTAGTCATGTATGGATGTGAGAGTTGGAGTATAAAGAAAACTGAGCGCGGAAGAATTGGTGCTCTTGAACAGTGGTGTTGGAGAAGATTCTTGAGAGTCCCTTGGACTGCAAGGAGATCCATCCAGTCTATCCTAAAGGAAATCAGCCCTGAATATTCATTGGAAGAACTGATGCTGAAACTGAAGCTCCAGTACTTTGGCCACCTGATGCGAAGAACTGACTCATTGGAAAAGACCTTGATGCTGGATAAGACTGAAGGTGGAAGAAGGGGATGACAGATGATGAGATGGTTGGATGGCGTCACCAACTCAATGGACGTGAGCTTGAGTGAACTCCAGGTGATAGTGAAGGGATAGGGAAGCCTGGCATGCTGCAGTCCATGGGGTCGCAAAAGTTAGACATGATGGAGCAACTGAACTGAACTGGTGATCAGAAGAGTCCTGATTAGTTTGAGATTCCACATCTGGGAGAGTCGAAACTGTAATTAAGTCTCAGTTTGGTGATGTAGGGCTTAGTGTAAGTGACTTCTTTGGGGGAACTAATGTTTGTTTTTAGTTGCCTAGTGACTATTGACAAAGGAATTGTGTTAATAATTATTTCAGTGTGATTAACATATTTCTGCACTATTTATCATTACCCATATGATATGTATACTATATTAGATGAGCTAAGAAATACTCTCTGTATCTAAATTTAGTAAGAACTATTCCAATATAACTTCTAACAAAAATAGTCCTGGCTATTTATCCCATATAAAATGAGCATTAATGATCAGATAAATATTTGTCTTTTTAATTCATCATATCCTATATAAACCAAAACCTTAAGGAATCCAACTATTGGCTAAAACGTTAGATTTATTTCACCTTGGATAGCAACTAGGAATTTGCCTCAGGGCAATGAGAAGACAAAGTTAGTCTTTCTTTCTTTTTTTTTTTTTAAAATTTTATTTTATTTTTAAACTTTACATAATTGTATTAGTTTTGCCAAATATCAAAGTTAGTCTTTCAAAGAGCACTGACAAGAAGAGAGCAGAGGAAGAGAGAGCATGGAGTAAAGTGATGGTGGGCCTCTGCAGAGTCACAGGAAGAGAGGCTCTACCTCCCACAAGGTGTCTCGGGTGTTCTCAGCTCGTGAGACAGCTTTAGAGCCATCTCCAGTATCTCAGTGTTTGGGCTGTGCTCCCTTGTTTAGGAGGGAGTCCAGGCTTGCTTCTGAACCTCCTTCCCCAGAGGCAGAGGGGAAGAGGCTGACTCTGGGTCGTCACTGCTGATCGGTGCTGCCATCATCATCTCTCTACCTGTGGTCCCCATTGCTCTCAGCTCTGGAGCTGGCCTCCTCTAAGTCAGCCTCACCTTCCCCCACACCCTGCCCAGTCTGCTGCTGCTGATCCCTCAGACCCACTGACCCCCAGGGCTTTTCTCCCTCTGTGGGGAAAGGAAAGAAACTTTATTCCTATCTCATGAACAACTTTCTCCAAGAGAGAATCCCACAATAGGACTGGGGAACCTCAGTTGCACAGTTTGCTCCTAGCCAGGGTGAACTAGAAATCTGGGCAAGAAAGGAAGGGAGGATTGTTATGGGTGGTGGTGGTGGTAAGGGGCTTCCCAGGTGGCTCAGTGGTAAAGAATTTGCTGCCAACGCAGGAGATGCAGGAGACACAGATTTGATCCCTGAGTGAGGAAATTCCCCTGGAGGAGGAAATGACAACCCACTCCACTATTCTTGCCTGAAAAATCCTATGGATGGAGGGGCCCAGCGGGCTACATTCCATGGGGTTGCAAAGAGACAGACATGACTGAGCGACTGAGCATGCACATACCTTAACTTAGTGTGATAATCATTTTATAACATATACACATATCAAAGCATTATGTTGTACACACTAATGCAGTGTTATATGTCTATTGTATCTCAGTAAAACTTGAAAAAATAAGACAGTTATTTCTACCTATATAGGCATTTATTCTTAAACATGTTCAGAATACAACTAACAGTAAAATGAACACATTAGATATAGTTTATATGGACTACTCACATTTGTTGCAGAAACACTTACTTTGGCTACATAAACTTTAAAAAAAATTTTATTGGAGTATAATTGATTTACAATGTGTTAGTTTCAGATGTACGGCAAAGTGAATCACTTATACAGACACACTTACTCTTTTTTTTTTTAATTTTATTTTATTTTTAAACTTTACATAATTGTATTAGTTTTGCCAAATATCAAAATGAATCCATCACAGGTATACATGTGCTCCCCATTCTGAACCCTCCTCCCTCCTCCCTCCCCATACCATCCCTCTGGGTCGTCCCAGTGCACCAGCCCCAAGCATACAGTATCGTGCATCGAACCTGGACTGGCATCTCATTTCATACATGATATTTTACATGTTTCAATGCCATTCTCCCAAATCATCCCCCCCTCTCCCTCTCCCACAGAGTCCATAAGACTGTTCCATACTCTTTTTACAGTTCTTTTCCCACATACCTCATTACAGAGTATTGAGTAGAGTCCCCTGTGCTATATAGTAGGTACTTATTAGTAGTCTATTTAATATATAGTAGTCTGTATATGTCAATCCTCGTTTCCCAATTTATCCCTCCCTCCCTTCACCCCCTTGTAACCGTAAATTTGTTTTATATACCTGTGACTCTATTTCTGTTTTGCAAATAAGTTCTTTGTAACAGTTAGATTCCACATGTAAGCAATATTGTATGATATATGTCTTTCTATTTGACTTCACTCAGTATGACAATATCTAGGTTCATCCATATTGCTGCAAATGGCATTATTTCATATTTTATGGCTGAGTAATATATATACAATATACATATATACATCTTCTTTATCCATTCCTCTGTCAATGGAAATTTAGTTTGATCCACATCCTGGCTATTGTAAATAGTGCTACAATTAATTTTGGGGGTACATGTATCCTTGTGAATTGTGATTTTCTTCAGGTATATGCTCAGAAGTGGGATTGCTAGATTGTACAGTAGCTCTATTTTTAGTATTTTTAGTTTTACTGTTCTACATAGTGGCTGTGAAAGTGAAGTCACTCAGTCGTGTCCCACTCTTCGCAATCCCATGGATTGCAGCCTACCAGGCTCCTCCGCCCATGGGTTGCCATTGCCTTCTCCACAGAGTGGCTGTAGCAGGGTACATTCCCATCAACAGCATAGGAGGATTCCCTTTTCTCTACACTCTCTCCAGCATTTATTATTTGTAGGTTTTTGATGATGGCCATTCTAATAAGTGTGAGGTAATATCTCATTGTACTTTCAATTTGCATTTCTCTAATAACTTCTGATGTTGAACATCTTTTAATGATTTTTTTTTTTTAGCCATTTGTATGTCTTCTTTGGAGAAATGTCTGTTTAGATCTTCCACCCATTTTTTGATAGGGTTTTTTGTTATTGGTATTGAGCTGCATGAGCTGTTTGTATATTTTGAAGATTAATCCCTTGTCAGTTGCTTCATTAGCAAATATTTTCTTCCATTTGGAAGGTTGTCTTTTTGTTTCATTTATAGCTTTCCTTGCTTGCAAAAGCTTATAAGTTTAATCAGGTCCCTTTTATTTATTTTTGTTTTTATTTTCATTAATGAATCATTGGAGATCTTGCTATAATTTATAGGCAGAGTGTTCTATGTTTTCCTCTGTGAGTTTTATAGTATCTGGTCTTAAACTTAGCTCTTTAATCCATTTTGAGTTTACTTTTGTGTATGGTATTAGGGAGTGTTCTAATTTCATTATTTCATCAGACAACATGTAGTTGTCTGATTTTCACAGCACCCCTTATTGAAGAGACTGTCTTATCTCCATTATATATTCCTTCCTCCTTTGTCAAGGATTAGGTGACCATAGGTACATGGATTTATTGCTGGACTTTCTCTCCTGTGTCCATTCATCTATATTTTGTTTTTGTGACAGTACCATACTGTTTTGATTACTGTAGCTTTGTAGTATAGTCTGAAATCAGGGAGATTGATCTTCCAGCTCCATTTTTCCTTCTTAAGATTACTTTGACTATTTGGGGTCTTTTGTGTTTCAATACAATAAAACAGTATTTTTTAAAGTTAAAAGGAACTTTAGAGATCATTTAACCCAACTCTTTCATTGTACAGCTGGCTGATATGAGATCTTGGGAATTTAACTAGTTGAAGAACCATAGCCTAATGCCTAACTTACAGTTTGCTGTTCTTTTTACTATCCTGCATGTCTGCTAATAATAACTAGTATTTCTTGAATGCTTACTGGGTGTTAAGTACTATTCCAAGAACTTTACACTTATTCACTTATTAAAAAATTATTAAGTTATTAATACTTATAGTAAACCTTTGAAGAAAGTTTTATTAAAATATCATTTTATAGCTAAGACAATTAAGACACAGAGTATTGAAGAGTCTTGTCCAGGGCCATAAATCTAATAAGTTCTGCAGAGCCAGAATTCAAAACCCAATGCAGGAGGCCGCATTCTTAACAATTATGCTATTCTATTTATTATTCCATTTGGTCCAGTCCTTTTGACTCTATTAAAATGAATGCTTTACTGTTAAAATTTCTGAGGTCTCATAACATACCTAAGCTCATTTAACCTCAGTCCATCCCATCATTACTCCCTGTAGAAAATACTGTTTATGTTTAAAGTTCTGCTTGACTATTCTTTTTAAATTCTTTAAAAATTTTTTTTATATTGGGGTATATTTGATTTACAATGTTGTGTCAGTTTTAGGTATATAGCAAAGTGATTCAATTATTGCTTGAGTATTCTTAATTTTTCTTTTTTTGTGTTAGTAAAAGTTGATACCATATTTGCATGTAATCATTGCTCACTGAAATGAGCTTTCTATGAAATTGATTGGTCATTGACTGATCAGTGTAAGAAATCTGTTTGCAAAGATAGTAAAGTAAGAAATTATTACTCGTGAGTATGCTTGCCTATCTCTGATCTTGACCTTTGTCATTATTCATTAAATTACCTCTTTCCAACATGTAAATTTTAAAAAGAATAAGATCATCTTATTGATCTTCAGAGCATCTGCCACTTGGTTCTAGGCAATAGGGATTCAACATTTTTCCTTTTTCCCAAGAATAAATAAATAGGATTTTCTCTTTTTCAACCTCTTAAATAAAAGCAGTGAAATTTCAGGAAACAATATTACTTCTCTCATGTCCCTTGCTATTATAAAATCTGAACTTCATAATTCAACTGGATTTTCATTGAAATTCACCACACTCCCCTCCACAGCTGTGGTCTCAAAATACCATTTCTGCATTTATTTTAGCCCATGGAATTACTGCTCAGAGAAACCACAGAGTCAATCAGACTCAAAATGGCCCAAATCCTTCCTGCTTTGGAGTTTTCCATCTTCAGATCAAAGCATTTCATGCCCGTCAGCAACTTTTTAAAATGCATTTGCTCCTCGTATGCACAACTTCCATTTAAAGACTCTCCTTGGCTGACTTCTCTGATGAAGTTGTCTGCTTGCCAGGAGAACAACACTAATGCAGAAGTAACACAGGACCCTTCAAGTCCTCTCTGTCAATGATCTGGTATTGCAGATAATGGCCAACTTCCGATGTGGACAAACCACCATTCTTTTTACCAGCAACAGAGAAAACTGGCTTTCAGTGTGTTCAAACAGTGAAGATAATGAAGACAAATATAACCTGTTTACATGTGAAGATAATTTAAGAGGGGAATTAAAGACACAATAGAAGCAATTATTGGCATCTATCAAATAGTGCCATGTCATTAGTACTGAATTTATGAGTTTTGTTTATTTTAGCTTCAGCTTGCATATGTGCAGTGGGGTTGATAAAACTTAGAAATGGCTTTTTTACCTTTATTTTTTTTAATCTGATTTTATTTGAATAGTCTCAGTTGCCTTCTTTTAATGAGAGAAAAAACAATACATACAAAATAATAGATTTGGAAAAGACTAACTCAAATTCCCAAGGGTAGTAATCTTTTGGAAAAAGTTAATATTCATGAGTTATGAGAAAGTGATGAAAGCCAGCACATCATTTTTCTATGATCCAAGTCTTCAGTTTTTTTGCTCACAGCCAAACCAGGCTTTATAATAAAATTGTTATTACTTTAAGGCAAGGGAAGCAGCAAACACATGTTATTGAGTCTTTATAACCTCAACAATAATAAATCTAGGGTTTATATTTATGAATACCGTAAACTCATGCTAAGTCTTCATATAAAACTTCCATCTATTTTTGAAAGCAGTTTTTTTCCTTTGTTTCATCAAATCATAGTATTGCAATACTACTAAAACAGAGTTGGATGAAATTTGGCCTCAATAGCCTACTTTCATTTCTGTAATTGTCCTAAATCAATGCATCAAGGTTCCAGTTCAACTTGCTGATTTACTTATAGAATGTTCATTCTGTATCACATAACGATTATAACTATACAAAAAGTAGAAATTTTTTCAGGGGTTTCCACTCTTAGAACGCTAAGTTAAGCAGATCTTGGCTATCCTTGTTCATTTTCATGGTTATGAGCTTCTCTTAGGAAGAGAGTGATGGTTTCTGAAATGGTGAGCAAATCTGTATATTTTCATATATCTGCATATCTACATCGTCTTGACTTTTGGGGAAAGAACTATGAAAAAATAAGGACCAAACAAGTGGCTGGATGGGAGAGTAGCACTTGGCTTGGCAATGTGATGACTTGGTTGATAGTAAAAGAGAGGTTCCCTTTCAATTTTATATACAGTTCTTCCATGAAACGATTCCTTGGATTTGCTTTTTATCTTGTTCTGGCATGGAAAAGAAAAATAATAGTGCACTCATAGGACCACTTTACAACATGCAGTGTTCTCACAGAGCTACATCTTTTGTTTAATGGGCTTGTAAGTCCATAAAAGGGCGTGAACCTTAAGTCCATCAATAAAAGCTTAAGGATTCATCTCAGCAACAGGTGAGAAAGATGTGTAGTATGTAGAATGTCATATGAGTCACCCCAAACTAATTGTTAATTAGCCAAAGACATGTGTAGAAATTTTCAGCTATTAGTGGAGAGATCAATAGAGAACATCTATATTTAATTAACCATATGGTTTGTTTTACTGGAATTGCATGTCTCTCCCACTGTGTCTGGCTTTTCGGACTTCACAAGTCCTGTCTATACATACACATACTTCATTTGTTGGGGTTATTCAGGAAAGTGAGCAGAATTGGGATCATAGTCAAATCATATTTAGCTATGTTGCTAGAAACGCGATTGAACTAAGAGGTATTTCCATCCTTTGAGAAGCAGGAAGTCTGGTTTCGAGTTCACAAAGTACACTGTTTTAATTCCTTCACATATCATGGTGATATGTTAGAGACGATTTCAGGAATGGTGGCAAGTTCAAGCTCCATAGTCAGTCACGTTCTATAAAGTTGACTTTCAATTTAGTCAAAACTTTAAGGAATCTGTGACATAATGTACATCCTTTTCCCATGCCCAACAGAGAAAACCGGGGCTGCAACAACTATATAATGCAACTTACCTCTTAAAGCCTTTTGTGGAATAATTTATTTTTCTATTTATGGTATGTTAGTTCTGTCTCCCCTAAAAGACTCCTTGGAAATGTAAGGAAGAGAAGCTGTGGTTCTTTCTGAACCCAGTAATCAGCCTTGTCTGTGATTAAAATGCCATCCAGGTACCTCTTCTCTCTGCCAGAGTAAGTCTCTGGTAGGTTGACCTATGGCACATCAGCTTTGTCTGCAATAAAGAAGCAGAGGTGCCCTATCAATGTAATTAGTTAGGTAATCCTTCATATAAACTATTTTATCCCTGTTCTTGATAATTTACCCTTATTCACCTCTAGAAAAATTACCAGTCACATATGTAGTGGTCCTTACCATCTCAGGAGGTTATTGTGAAATGACATCTCTCAGGCAAGGAAACCTAAATATCACAACTCTCAGATCTCATAAATCACTTTCGTGGAGTAAAATAATTGACATCTTCTCAAATCAATAATGTCCAGTCAGGCATATTTTTTTCAGGATGAGGATGAAATCTTTTTCAGAATGACGGCGAAGTCTTGTAATTCCAAATAGCAATGAGGCTCATCAGAACTTGACCAGAAACTGTTGACTCTCGGACAGTTTATTTGAATTGGTCTGTCTTTGATTAAACCAAGAACTCATGGTGCCTTTTTTCCTAGCTTCTTCAGCAATTCTAATTAATCACAGAATTTTGGCATTGATCTTTCCACCAAGCCTATGAGTGCTCTTTGAATGAATGATGATTATTTCTTTGTGTTAAGTCTCTCTGCCCTAAGGCTATCAGAATTTCATAGTTGGGTTTCTGCACATTCTTCAAAGCTTTCTCTTTCAACTTTTGCCTAAAAACAACATGACAGAACAGGATTCATCATCTGGATCTATGAGCTAATCTCATTCAAATGCCTGGCGATGAGAGCGCTGAAACCTGTTAACCAAAGCATAGGGCTTTTGGAGAAAGTCTATTTGAAAGTGGTGTCTCTAAGAAGTGTAGAAAAGACTATGTCTTGATAAGAGCATTAGGACCAGGTAGCCATCAATCCATGTAGATTTGGGGGACTAGAGTTAGGCCCCTAAAGAGCAGTAAAGTTTACAGAATGAGCATAAAGAGCCGAAGGATCAGAAAATAGTATTAGTTGTCTGTTTCTTTGTTCTGGATTCTATTTCTAGATTATTGAAGTCAAAGAGGTTTTCACCCCTTCCTGCACTGATAATCTAAAATTCCCCTTGTAGTGTGGCCAGACTTATCTGATAAAGACTTAGCATTTTACATCTTGCTTTTAGCTAAACTCTGTTGTGTAAACAGAATCTCTTATCCTCCCATTTTATTCTCTTGAAATTGATAAACAACTCTAACTCCCCTTTCATGCTCTGAATTTCTTTGTCATTGCATGGCAGCAAACCATCACAATTACTGCTTCTCCCACTCATCTTTAATATTCCCCAAATTCTTTTAACCAGCCCCCAGTGCCTTTTTTCCTTTTCCTTCCTCCCTCATCTCTCCAGTCTACCTGCCTTGCACCTGCAGTTCTAAATGTCTCTCAGAAGGGCTTCTCGTGCTCCATGCCTCGCCTAGTCTTCAGCAGTTGGCAGAGCAACTCCTCGCTTCCCAGAGACTCAACAGAGAGGAGTATTCGATAGAAGAGAAAGGGAAATGTAGTCAAGGAACTTTTAGGAATTCTTGAGTTTGGGGGAAAAGTTCAAAGGAAAAATGCAAAGCCTGTAGGAAAGGTTTAGAGGAAACAAGACAGACTTACTGAGATACAGCTAATGGGAGCTAAGGATTGTTAAACAGTGAATTACAGTACCTGGAAGCAAAAACAATAGACTAGTTTCCAAAATTATGCTCCATGGGAAAATATATGGTCTAATTGTCATAAATTTATGTCATTATGTTAAAAAATGTTTTGATAAATAGGAAGATGAGGTAAAATCAGATCCAAATTTAAGATGACTCACTCATGCCTGAAGATAAATGGATAGAACACCGAGTAGAATAAATCTTCTGTAGAAATTGATGTCCGTGGCTTTTTAACATCACGAATGTGGACCGTTAGCTCAGTACATCATTAATTTGATTTTGCCAGGATTTCAAGGTCCATGTTGCTCACTTGACCATGTGGATTATTCTCATTCATTACTTTTTTGTTCATTCTGTTATGTGTCAGTTGCTGAGGGCATAAGGACAGTTCTGAAACTGATTGAATACATTTCTGCACCAGGCCCCATATCAGATGTTTTATCTTTGATAATGTAATTAATCCTGATAATTATCCTTAAGGATGAGTTATATTATCCCCATTTTATAAAGGATAAAATTGAGGTTCAAGGTGGTTAAACAACAAGGTCATGTGCTGATAAATATTAAAACCTGGACTTCATTTCAGATCTGCCTGATTCCACTGATCAGGCATTTCACAACCTGTTTACATTTACAGCTCTAGGTCTATTATCTTAAACCATGATGTCCTGCCAAGAGATTTGGAGGTTTAACATAAATTCCAGGGAGCCTCAGGGAGATATGATATACAAGGAAGGGAGTTATAATTTTCAGTCAAATGATGTAACAGGGTCAACAGACCTTGGAGCCTTCACTCACTTATGTAAGCTGACACTTTGAGATGCGATGAAAGGGCTTATCACAGTCGTCTTTCTTAGATTCTAGTACAGAAGAGTGGCGCTTCTTTAACTTACTGATTTAAAGATCAGTGTTTTTCATTTGTTAACTTAACAAACAGTTACGAAGAGCCTATGATATACAGAGCAATGTGACAGGCAATAGGGATATAAAATCAATAAGAAATGATCAAAGACTTCAGGGTCTTTTTAATCTCAGGCCAGAAGTAATGTTACAAATATGTACAAATAAATTTTATCGAACTTAAGAAACCATCGATTTTAAGATGCACTATTTTATCTACCACCAAGGAAAAAGAATGTCAAATTAACTCTCATGCTCTCAATTGTAAAATTTGAGTATACATGTTAGAATCAATCAAATAGAGTAAGTAAGTACCATGCTACATGTAAATGCATTTGCAGTGATGCTATTAGGGCTGAGATGAGGATCGGGAAAGAAAAGAGTCAGAAAAATCTTTCCCAGCAAAGTGACTTAAAAAAATTTTAATTGAATATAGTTGTATAATGTTAATGTCTGCTGTACAGCAAAGTGACTCAGTGATGCATATATATAGACATTCTTTTTAATTCTTTTTCCATTATGACTTATTACAAAGTACTGAATATAGTTCTCTGTGCTATACAGTAGGATCCTGTTGTTTATCCAGTCTGTGTGTGATATTTTGCATCTACTAATCCCAGACTCCCAGTCCACCCCTCCCCACCCCTCTCCCCCTTGGCAGCCACAAGGCTGTATCTGTGAGTCCGTTTCTGTTTAATTTATAGGTTTACTTGTGCCATATTTTAGATTACATATATAAGTACTATATGGTATTTGTCTTTCTCTTTCTGACTTGACCTCACCTACTATGATAATCCCTGTGTGTGTGTTAGTCACTCGGCTATGTCCGACTGTTTGTGATCCCATGGACTATATAGCCTGCCATGGATATCTCTGTCCATGGAATTTTCAAGACAAGAATACTGGGGTGGGTTGCCATTTCTTCCTCCAGGAGATCTTCCTGACCCAGGGCTTGAACCCAGGTCTCCTGCATTGCAGGCAGATTCTTTACCGTTTGAGCCACCAGGGAAGCCCAAACTGATAATCCCTAGTTGTATCCATGTTGGTTCAAATGGCATTATTTCATTCTTTCTGATGGCTGAATTACATTGTTTATATGGACCACATATTCTTTATCCATTCATCTGTCATGGACATTAAGGTTGTTTCCATGTCTTGGCTATTGTGAATAATGCTGCTATGAACATTGGAATGCATGGATCTTTTTGAATTATAGTTTTGTCTGGATATATTCCCAGGAGTTCAATCATATGGTAATTCTATTTTTAGTTTTCTGAGGAACCTTCATACTGTTTTCCATCCTGGCTGTACCAACTTACCTTCCTAACAACAGTATTGGGGCATTCCCTTTTTTCCATACCTTCTGCAGCATGTTATTCACAGACTTTTTAATGTTAGCCATTCTTACCAGTGTGAGGTGGTACTTCATCAAGCAAAGTGACTTTTGAGCTGAATTTATAGGTGGAGGGTTGGAAAGAAGTTGTAAAGCATATTCCATGCAGAAGAAACAGAATGAGTGAGAAGCGTGGCTGGGGTGATAAGTAGATTGGGCAGCCAGAGCATTGCTGGAGGGCTGGAAAAGGAGTGCTGAGGCAATGTGTTGATTTGATATGGCTCCCGAGTTGCAGGCCTGTCTGAGAGGTCTTGAAAACCATGCCCAGTGGTTTCCTTCAACCTAATGTAGGCAGTATGATGCTGCTGAAGAAATTCAAGCAGGAAGTAGAGTCTCTGGACATTTTCCCCTTCCTTCCAGCCACCAACTAGAGGCTTCATAGATACTGTTTTTATATCATACCATTGCCACTTCAAACTTCATGCAACTCTTCTCCTTGCCGCACCGCTATAGTCACGAAGATGATCCAAACTTCTGATTCTAAGATTGGCTATAAGATTCTAGTATGTTACATGCTTTCCCTCCTCTAGTTCTCCTATTATCTCCTCTCTCTCACTTCCTTTTGCCCTGATCTTTATTCTTTGAAATAAAAGTTTGTCCTCTAGTTCTGTCACTATTTGGGTCCCCATGAGGAATTTATTTAATCTCTTGGAAATCAGGGTTTCCACTCCAGTAAAAAGGGATATGCTCTGCATATCTAAAGAATGAAATGAGTCTGTGTGTGTTAAAGAACTTTGTAATCTGCTAGACAGCATCTAAATAGAAGTGATTTACAAACTGTGATGTTGACATATTATTGGCTCAGCAGGCCTGTTTCTTGAGTCAACTGGAGGGTGACCATCTGACAGCATAGAGATCCTCTCTTTAAGTGGTACTCTGACCTGCTGGTGAGTTGGTTTCTGAGCAGGTATATGCCAGTCATAGACTTCCTGCCTTACCCTGGCTCATTTCCAGCTTTTCAGTATCTGGCCCTCTGTGTCGAACTTGATATGGCAATTCTATTGTTAATTTAAGGAACCTTCATTTTTTTTTCCATAGTGGCTGCACCAATTTACATTCCCACCAACAGTGCACCTTTTTGGCACAAGGGACTGATTTCATGGAAGACAGTTTTTCCATAGACTAGGGTACAGGGGATGGTTTTGGAATGACTGAAGTGCATTACATTTATTGTGTACTTTATTTCTATTATTATTAAATCAATTCCACCTCAAATCATCAGGCATTAGATATTGGAGGCTGGGGACCCTTGGTGTACAGGGTTCGCCTTTGCCCACATCCTCACTGGTGATTGGTGTCTCCTCTTTTTGATGGTAGCCATTTAAACATGTAGGTGACAACTCTTTTCGATTTGCATTTCCTTGATGATTGGTGATATCAGGCACCTTTTCATGTACTGTTTTCCATTTGAATATGTTCTTTGGAAGAAAAGGCCATTCAGCTCCTTTGCCCATTTTAAAATTGGGTTAATTGTTTTTTGCTATTGAGTTGTGTGAGTTCTTTATATAATTTGGATATTAACCCCTTATCAGATATGTGGTTTACAGATATTTTCCCCCATTCCTTGGGTTGTATTTTAATTTTTCTGATAATTTAGTTTTCTGTGCAAAATATTTTTAGTTTGATGTCATTCTAATCAGTGTTAAGAAACCTTTTCAGTTTTCTGCCAGGAGTTTTATGGACTGGCTCTTACATTTAAGTCTTTAATCCATTTTGAGTTAATTTTCATGAGTGGCATAAGATAGGGATTTAATTTCATTATTTTGCATGTGAATAAATATCCAGTTTTCCCAGCCATTTATTGACGATACTATCTTCTCCAGTGAGCACTCGTAGCTGTCTTGTCAAATGTTGTTGTTGTTTAGTGGCTAAGTCATGTCTGACCCTTTTGCAACCCCATGGACTGTAGCCCACCAGGCTCCTCTATCCATGGGATTTCCCAGGCAAGAATACTAGAGTGGGTTGCCATTTCCTTCTCCACGAGATCTTCCCGACCCAGGAATCGGACTTACATCTCCTGCATTGGCAGGTGGATTCTTTACCATTAGTTGACTATGTAAGCATAGATTTATTTCTGCACTCTCTATTACTGTTTCATTCTGTATCTGTTTTTATGACACTACTTCACTGTTTTGATTACTATAGCTTTTAAGTACAGATTGAAATCAGGAGGTATGATACCTTCTTTGTTCTTCTTTCTCAAGATTGCTTTGGCTATTCAAGGTCTTTTGTGGTTCCAAGTGAATTTTATGATTTTTAGAAAATTTTCTATTAAAAAAAGTCATTGGAATTTTGATAGGAATTGGATTGAATTCATAGATTGCCTGGGATTTTATGGAAATTTTAACAACGTTAATTCTTCACAACACACTTTTTTAAAATATTCAATGCTGAATGTATTTTTTTTTTGACTCTTTCTCTTTTTTATTTAACAAATGGATATAAAAAGAAATGTAATCAAAGACATGCAATACATGCCTACTATTTTAGATACTTTTAGAACATTTATTCATTCATCATTTTATTTACTCATTCAAATACTTTAAGAACATTTTAAGAACTTGGCAATGTTGTAGACACTGAGGATATTACATAAACAAGAAAAATCTCTGCCATTGTAAAATGTATGCCACTGTAAAATGTATATAATAGTGAGTGGATATAGAAAGTAACTTGTAAGTAAAAATTATTTCAGATAGGGATAATTAACATGGACAAAATGAAACAAAATAATGCATGAAGGTACATGTTGTGTGGTGAAGTGGGAGGTGTGAAGAACATCTTTAATTAGAACTGTCAGCAAAAGCAAAGCTGAGGTTATGATATGTGAATTAAAATAGATACAATCTCAAAATCAATACTATAATAATATGTCTTTGAAAATCTTCACTTAAAATCAAGTCAACTGTTTCAATAATTTTATGAAGTACATTAAGAAGCAAGCAACACTTGTATGAGAGAAAACCTTTAAATTCACTTTTATGTATGGAGAGCAATACCAACATTGTTACATACATTAAGTACATAACTAATATAATTTAATAGCCTAATGATATAAATGATATAAAATATTTATTTTTCTTTGATTCATTTCTTTATCACATGATGTCAAAATTATAAAATAAAATCCAAAAGAAAATTGTAAGCTTGTACATTAAAGATGGCTGATGTATCCAAAATGTTTGAAAATATGACTTTAGGGTGAGAGATTGAGTATATAGAAATATGAAGTCTTTATTTCATAAAATGCTAAATATTATCTTAAGTCATGGATGTTTGACTTTACATAAGAATAAAAATTATTTCTTCATAGCCGAAGCTTGCTTTTATTTATCAATGGCATTTAACATTTTTTAGAAGTCTAGAATCTTAAAATTATAACAATTCTGACATTCGTGTTTGCCATTTCTCAAAAGTAATGGATTTTAAATAGTCTTATCAGAGGCCTATGTATTTTCAAAGGCTTTCAGGGAAGATATTACATAACTTCTTTAGCAGATGCTTGGGTCCAGTTCAGTTCAGTTCAGTTCAGTCCCTCAGTCGTGTCTGACTCTTTTCGAACCCATGAATCCCAGCATGCTAGGCCTCCCTTGTCCATCACCAACTCCCGGAGTTCAGTCAGACTCACGTCCATCGAGTCAGTGATGTCATCCAGCCATCTCATCCTCTGTCGTCCCCTTCTCCTCCTGCCCCCAATCCCTCCCAGCATCAGAGTCTTCTCCAATGAGTCAACTCGTCTCATGAGGTGGCCAAAGTACTGGAGTTTCAGCTTTAGCATCATTTCTTCCAAAGAACACCCAGGACTGATCTCCTTCAGAATGGACTGGTTGGATCTTCTTGCAGTCCAAGGGACTCTCAAGAGTCTTCTCCAACACCACAGTTCAAAAGCATCAATTCTTCGGCGCTCAGCCTTCTTCACAGTCCAACTCTCACATCCATACATGACCACAGGAAAAACCATAGCCTTGACTAGACGGACCATTGTTGGCAAAGTAATGTCTCTGCTTTTCCCTTATTCTCTGAGTGTCTGTATATGGTTAGACAGCTGCACTGGGGAAGGCGGAAAGATCTGTGTAGAGAACACCATGGAAGCAGTCCTTAACCAGCCAGTGACAGGAGTTGGTAGCTGAATAGTCCAGCTTCCTCATGTCTTAGATGGGACAACGCTATGTGTGTTCTACACAGGGGGATTGAGCCCCTATTATCTAGAGTGATAACCTGTTCATTAATAAATCCTCTGTTGACTTCCTTCCTCATGCTCCCCACCTAAGGTCATTACCCAGATAAACTGTGTGGACCCAAATCATTGTCTCACAGCCTGCTTCTGGGGGGAAATCCAACCTAAAAACCCCCTTAATTAATTTTTCTAAAGCTATCCAGCCAGCACCAAATTGCACTTGAGCATATTCCCCCGCCAGTAATATATACAAGGGAAACGTGCCTGGATGCCATTTCAGAAAGCATTTCTCACAGTTCTCCAAGCCAGAAGAACAATGTATCAGAATGACATTTTTCACATATGATTTTCATAATATCAGTTGTCTATGTAATGAAACAGGCAAAATATCCTCATGAAAAGGTTTTTCAAATTAAATAAAATATTCTTATTACAAGGATTTCTACATCCTCTTGCATAATAAAAGGAAGGACTTTTTTCAGGCATCTTTCATAAGTTGGGCTTCCCTTGTAGCTCAGTCAGTAAAGACTCTGCCTGCATTGCAGGAGACCCGGGTTCGACCCCTGGGTGGGGAAGATCCCCTGGAGAAGGAAATGACAACTCACTCCAGTATCTTGCTTGGAGAACTCCATGGACAGAAGAGGTTTTTAAAATTAAATGAAATATTCTTATTACAAGAATTTCTACATTTTCTTGCATAATAAAAGGAAGAACTTTTTCCAGGTATCTTTCATAAGTTATTGAGCAATGCCTTTCCACTTCTGGCTCTGATGAATTATCACTTGCTTTACAGAGACTTCTGGGGGGATATTGGGAGAGAAAGAGGTGATGGAGTGGTGGGACAGGTCATGTATTTGTTAGTCTGTGATACTATTTAGTCTAATGGTAATTGGACTGCATTTTTCCCTAATTGGGAGGTAGTGGTTGAGGTCAGCAGATGTGTTTGTTGGCAAGTATATTGGTTTCTCTGCTACTCTCCTGCTGCTGCTAGTAAGTCGCTTTAGTCGTGTCTGACTCTGTGCGACACCGTAGACGGTAGCCCACCAGGCTCCCCTGTCCCTGGGATTCTCCAGGCAAGAACACTGGAGTGGGTTGCCATTTCCTTCTCCAATGCATGAAAGTGAAGAGTGAAACTGAAGTCGTTCAGTCGTGTCTGACTCCTAGCAACCCCATAGACGGCAGCCCACCAGGCTTCCCCGTCCCTGGGATTCTCCAGGCAAGAACACTGGAGTGGGTTGCCATTTCCTTCTCCAATGTATGAAAGTGAGAAGTGAAACTGAAGTCGCTCAGTCATGTCTGATTCCTAGCGACCCCATGGACTGCAGCCCACCAGGCTCCTCCATCCATGGGATTTTCCAGGCAAGAGTACTGGAGTGGGATGCCATTGCCTTCTCTGGCTATTCTCCTACTGTAGATCAAATAATTAAGTCTAGCATTAATGGAACTGAGGTGAAGATGAGCTTGTATTTTAGAAATTGGCACATTATCACTTTTTAATAACCAAAAGTATTATTCTTTCATGGATCATTAATCTGTTGCTTACTTCCTACATATATTCATTTGTCTTACATCAAATCCCACAAAACATAGAAACAGAAACAGAGATTTGCATGAAAGGGGTTCATTGGAACCCGAGCACCAGGGAGTGCAGGGAGCCAGAGAGGCTGGACTGCGATTCAGCTGCAGCAGGGCCTCAGTCAGTCTCATGGGGGAGCTCTGGAGCTGATGGGCCTTCAGAGATAGCTTAAATTGAGGCCACAGGGGCCAACTCTTCCAACTCCCTCAACCCTCTTCCCCCAGTCAGCTGCCCCAGTACTGATGCAGCCTGTGAGGGTGACTCCCTTCACCTCAAGGAAATTCCCAGAGAGGACTCAGCTCTAAGCCAAACTGCAAGTAACTGGGGAAATACAAGCCTCTGCCCTTAGTGGGGAGACTGGGTGACACATCACAGCCTCCACTGTAGCGAGTGTGCATGTTGATCAGAGTGTGAGAACTTCTGTGAAAGAAAACATGATATTTCATTTGCTCAAATATTCTGAGTAATAGCAAATCAAGTGGTTTGATTTCCAAGTTTCAAATCATTAGAGTACAACAAATACACTTTAAGTCAAAGCTACGAAAATATAATTTAGTTTTTCTAGCTGACCCAGAGGTAGGAAAAACCAATCCAAATCTTACAGAGCTTTAAGAACATTTATTAGCAAGGAGAAGCTTAGGGGTATACACATACACAGCTTCCTGACTGACAGATAATAGACAACTTGTTTCGTCTGACAGTAACACTTAAACTTTTTATTGATATCAGTTCACTGGCCTCTGTGTCCCTTTTTGTCTCTTGGTTGCTGTTGTTTCTGTGGCTAATCCAAGACTTCTTTGGTGCCTCTGGGAGGCAGTCATTTGGAAGGTGGCTCTAAGACCAGTTCTTGGATAGGTTTTTGTTGTTCAGTCACTAAGTCGTGTCCGACTCTTTGCAACCCCATGGACTGTAGCACACCAGGCTTCTCTGTCCTTTACTGTCTCCAAGAGTTTGCTCAGACTCAGTGATACCATCCAACCATGTCAGCCTCTGTCACTCTCTTCTCCTCTTGCCCTCGGTCTTTCACAGCATCAGGGTCTTTTCCAGTGAGTTGCCTCTTTGCATCAGGTGGCCAATGTATTGGAGCTTCAGTTTCGGCCTCAGTCCTTCCAATGAATATTCACGGTTGATTTCCTTTAGGATTGTTTGGTTTGATCTACTTGCAGTCCATGGGCCTCTCAAGAGTCTTCTCCAACACCACAATTTGAAAGAATCAATTCTTTGGCGCTCAGCCTTCTTCATGGTCCAACTCTCACATCCATACATGACCACTGGAAAAACCATAGCTTAGACTATATGAACCTTTGTTGGCAGAGATGTCTCTGCTTTTTAATATGCTGTCTAGCTTTGTCATAGCTTTTCTTCCAGGGAGCAAGCATCTTGGTTAGGTAGTGGGCCTATAAGGGGAACCTGCTGACTAAGTAATTCCCTGAGCTGAAAGATCCATTCCACTTTCCTTTGCAACCCAATGCTCTCCCAGCTTCTGTGGTAACATCCCACCAGATATTCTGCTGTTTCCCCTTACCCTCAGGGGAGTCCTCTTGGATAGGTAGTCAACCCAAGAAGCCCACCTAAGTGCCTTCTATGGTATCTCTGGAAACTCATGCATTTCTGTGCAAATGTGAGAGACAATGCAAAAAACACCACGACTGCCTTCCCTACTCAGCTGTCTTTCTTTCCTTACACTCTGTAGGTATAGGCCAAGTCTACTGCAAGGACAATTCTCAGGCAAAGAGAAAATCCTACTCTGTTTCTATGTCTGCATGTGAATGATTACCTATCAATGAATCCCCAGCACTTAATACAGTATCTAAGACAGAGGAAGAATTGAATAAATATTAGCTGAGTGAACAAAGGTTTAGCTACTCAATAGCTCTTTTCAAAAAAAAATTTTTGCACTTTCAAAAGATTTATCTGAAGTCACAGTCCAAGTGCTCCCTCCCATTCCATCTCGTTCTATTTTCACTGGGAACAACATCTGGTCCCTAGCCTCTTTATAAGGCCTGTTATACACACCAAGACTGCAATTAAGTCACCCGCAGTCTTTTCCTCCTTTTGGCCAACCAACATCATTTCCATGATCCCTTCCTTATAAGCCTGGCTTTCCAACTCTTTAATCATCTCTGCTCTCTTCAGGATCCAAATGTCCCACTTACTTTTAAACTATGGAGACCCAAGTGGAAATCTATCATAACGACGTTGTAAAAGTTTGGCAAATTTCAGGGGAAACTAACATCTGTTTGGTCCTTTCTCATTATCTTCTTATGCCTTTTCATTAAGAAATTCCCAGGAAAAGCTATAAAATTTATTTTTTAATTAATTCAACAATTTCCCTTCTAGTGTAAGTCTTCCTATTTATATGCATATGATTTCTATGTAAAGAAAATGGATTCAGAAATGGATGACTTCTAAGTGCACAAATGTTTTAAAATATCTTGCACATATTTTTAGGGTCTAATTGCAGAATACAGATCTTTTTTACTCTTAATTTTTTTTAAAATTTTTGTGCTAATACTCAGCAATGACATTGCTTTTGAATAAATTGTTCTTTAACTTAAAAATATTTTTGTTATTTTTTATTCAAACATTTTCCATGCACTTGATTAGACCCATTGAATAAGAATAAAAATAATAGCTGTGATTACATAGCACTTACTCTGTTCTGGGCAAGTGATTTAGATGTATTAATGTGCTTAATATAAATAACAACCCAGTGAGCCGGCTACTGTGTGCTGTGTGTGTGCTCAGTCACTCAGTTGTGTCCGGCTCTTTGTGACCCCACGGACTGTAGCCCTCCAAGCTCCTCTGTCCATGGAATTTTCCAGGCAAGAATACTGGAATAGGTTACCATTTCCTACATTAGGGTATATTCCTGACCCAGGGATCAAACTGATGTCTCCGATGTCTCCTGTGCTGGAAGATTCTTTACCACCTGGGGAGCTCTGAGTCAGCAACTGTTATCATCCCCATTTTTTAGATGAAGAAGTTCAGGGACAGAGAGGCTAAGGACTTCCCCAAGATAGCATAGCAAATGAGGTTCAGAACTGGAATTTAAACCCTGGAAACCTAGCCCTAAAACTTATGATCTTGTGACAATGTACTGCCATACGTTTATGAATATAGGGGTGGACTGATTTTTAAAGAATGTTCTTTTTGTTAGTGGTCTTTAATACACTCAAGCAGAATTTTTCTTTGTATTTAATGATGATTTTTCTAATACAGCTATTATACTTGAGTACTGATGTCGGTTTGACTGAGGAAATGACGCTGGCTAATACACTCTCATTACTTCCTTACATGAAGGGAGACTTAACTTACTTTTTGCTTTGAGAATGTGAATCCTGCAGTTGCTAAATATCGGGGAGTCTAATTTCCTTTAAGACCAGCATAGAGCTCATCTTGCTAGCATGAACTGCAAACCTTACCTCCAGGGGCCCTATCAATTAGCGCCAAAGAGCTGGGCCATAAATTTGGGGCTTCCCGCAAGTACAAAGAGTGCTTGATCTCCCCTTGAGTGGTAATTCATTCTGGAGTTGGTTTTCCAGAACAGATGTTTCTATTGTTACCACCCAGGTCTTCCTGTGGAGCTTTCAGAAACCCCGCTGGCTTTTCAGAGAACACTTGAGGCATTTTCCAGAGAACTCTCTGTACTATTAGTGGTAGTAAAGCAGTAAGCTTATTCTGTCTCTGGTTCTTTAGGTTGTTCTTTATATGTTTCATTTAAACTTTGGGGGGGGGGCGGAAATAAAGAATCTTATGTCATTTGGAATCACAAATTAAACATTATGTTCAAAACTCTTTAAAAACCCCAATCCTGCAGGTACCTATTTAAGAGAGAAGCTTATCTGAAAAAACCCACTACCTTGTTTCCAAATGTAACTCTGTCCTTAACCATCTATATATGTTGCTGTTTAGTTGCAAAGTAGTGTCTGACTCTTTGACCCCATGGACTGTAGCCTGCCAGGCTCCTCTGCCCTTGAGATTCTCCAGACAAGAATACTAGAGTGGGTTGCCAGTTCCTCCTACAGGGGAACTTCCCAACCCAGGGCTTGAACCCATGTCTCCTGCTTGGCAGGCAGACTCTTTACTACTGAGCCACCTGGGAAACCCACTGTCTATATATAGGACAGGAAAAAATATTTGCAGTCATGCATAGGCATTTGAAAACATTTTGGCAGATGCTCTTTAACACTCTAATGTTTCAAAATGTTCTCTAAAATGATGATTTCCCCTTTAAAAATATGATGTGCATGCAGTTTCATGGTAGGATCTGCCTATATTAGGAAGTACTTAAGCAGCACATATATTTCCCAGTGTGCCATGATTTTTAAAGGAATTGTGGCCAAATGTTAACAATGTTTCTCTCTCAGGATGTGAAATTGGCGACTGTTAGAGATAGTGATAGCTATTTTACATTTTTTTGTTTTATTCATCTGGATTGAGTGTCTGGATTTCTTTTTAAACTCTGCACGTGTCTTTGGTTAGTTATCAGAGCAGTGAGATTATGAGCCACTTTGTTTTCATACGTTTTTTCCAACTTCAACAGAAATATTATTTAAAATGGAAAGCATTTCTTCACTTGCTCAGAAAATTTTAAGCAGTTGATGTATTTAGATAGCTGGTCAGTTAGACATGGAGAGGGATCATTTTAGAATCCCATCATTTTAGAATTTTAGCCCTGAAAGGATACAGTCTTATGTCTTTATGATAAAGCACTGAATTTAAATGAAACTAAATGGTTTGTCCCAGTTACACAGCTAGCTAGTGGGAAAGCTAGAACCAAAATCCAGGTCTTCTAACTCTAGACAGTACTTTTCCTATGAAACCATCCCACTTGCCTTAAGAGTTCATTATTTTTGAAAATACTTATTTATTGGCTGTGTTGGGTCTTCACTGCTGTGCATGGGCTTTCCCTTGTTGTGGACAGCGGGTACTTTTCTCTAATTGCAGTACATGGGCTTCTCATTGCTGTAGCTTCTCTTGTTGTGGTTCCTGGACTCTAGAGTGCAGAGTCAGTAGTTGTGGGACACGGGCTTAGTTGCTCCACAGCACGTGGGATCTTCTTGGACCAGGGATTGAACCGGTGTCCCTTGCATTGCAAGATGGATTCTTAGCCAATGGACCGCCAGGGAAGCCCAAGATTTAATTATTTATATTTTCAAAATAGTATTTTGTCACTGTAAAATTTTGCAAATATATTCCATTCATTTAATTGTATCATGAAGCCAAACTTTAGAAGAGGTGTAAATACATGTAAGCAATAGATATCATGATTCATAGGTCAAATGAATTGCACTCATGTTACATCAGGTATTAAGTGGTGGAAAATACACTCATTTTAAACATGAGATGATGCTCACTAGGGGGAATAGTCATTCTTGAGGGATGGAAGATTCCAGGTGAAAATAATGACCTCTTCTAATTATTTATATGCTACCATTCTTCTATTGGATTATAACAAGAACTTCTAGTTGGGCCTTATGTGTGTGTGTTAGTTACTCAGTAATGTCCAACTCTTTGTGAGTCCATGGACTGTAGCCCACCGGGCTCCTCTGTCCATGAAATTCTCCAGGCAAGAATACTGGAGTGGGTTGCCATGCCCTTCTGTAGGGGATCTTCCAGACCCAGGGATTGAACCTGGGTATCCTGCATTGCAGGCAGATTATGGCTTGGAGCTACCCAGGAATCCCCTTTGCTCTTCTGTCCATGGAATTTTCCAGGCAGAAAATCTTCCAGGCAAGAATATTGGAGTGGGTTGCTATTTCCTCCTCCAGAGAATCTTCCCAACCCACGGATCAAACCCAAGTCTCCTATGTCTCTTGCATTAGCAGGCAGATTCTTTACCACTGTGCCAGGTGGGAAGCCCAATGAGCCTAATGAAAACTCTTTAATTCTAAAAGAATCTTTCTATTAAAAATAAAAAATGTTGGTAGAGTGGAGACACATGTGTTCCTGTGAAGCATGATAAACAGTATGTTTCCTTCAAGGATTTTACACTCATCAAAACAAAAGGAAAAAAACAAAAAACTAAGTAATTTTAGACTAAAGGGAAGTAAGAAGCATGAAAAATTACCAGCCTTGATGCTGAAACCTAGTTCAAAGGCAGACTTTATTAAAAAATACACCTAAATAGAAGAGAACATGCAATCACTGCTTTCTCCTAATGGAGTCTTATTATTTCCTACTATTATTTATAAAAAGCCTTAGCTCAGCTCTTAGAATCAGTGAATAGAGACATAGGATCCTCGAGTATCCTTTTTCTGTAACTTGTGGAAACATATGTGCTCTGCTTCTTGGACTGCTGACCTCCACAAAGTGAGGGAACATCCCAGAGGGACATTTCTTTGTCCTATAGAAGCAGCGACATAGCACGAGCATAGCACTCGGTCAATGTTGGCTGAACAAATGAATCACAACCTGTTAACGACTTGTCCCTCTCCACTCTAAACCCATATGTAAGCTTTGAAAAGTCTGGAGAAAGTTTATTTCTACTTCTTTCCGTTCTGTCACTCTGTATTAGAAAGAAAGAAAAATGGATCCTGGATAATTTCAAGGCATATTCTTGGAGGAAAAAAAAAATAGAAGAGAAATAGTGACCTATGAATTTTTGTGATCAAATAAGTTCTCATTATTTGGCCATTACCTCTTTCCTGGAAAAGATTGTCGTGGCTAGTAACCTTTCATTTGTGATTTTCTTTCATTTAATAGTATGAATGATAAGTGAGATGTTATTTTTATTTTCGTTTTTTCATATGTAAAAATGGAGGCTTTGACAAGTAACTGGTCACACAGAGAAGTCACTGGTTCAGGGATGGAGCTGGTATAATGGGTTTTAAGAAGAGGCAGGTGCCGAATCAGTGAAATGAGAGAAGTTTTTGGCTCTGAGTGAGGAGACAAACCTGAGAGAGAGGGATGACTCACCACGAAGTAGAACAAGCACAAAAGGTCAGCTTTTTCTCACAGATAAAGGAAAACTCGCATGTCATATTTCTGACACGAGGCAAACACAGCCTGGACACTTTGGCAAAAACGTAACATGTCCAAAGTACAACTTTTCTAGAAAAGCCTTTGAGTAAGATTAAAATATAGGGGGAAAAAATGGCATACCTATTGGAATTTACAGGTAAGGTAAGAGTTTACTCTGGATTCTTTGTCACATCTTTAGGAATAGAGAGAGAAATATCTTAGGATCTTTTATTTCAAAACAAAGGGAAATGAGAGAGAACTGTGCAAAAATGATTTTATAAAATTAATTTTAGCACACAATTGCTACCATGTAAACTAAGAAGTAGGGCTTCCCCGGTGGCACTAGTGGTGAAGAATGTGCCTGCTAATGCAGGAGACACAGCTTCTATCCCTGGATTGGGAAGATCCCCTGAAGGAGATGGCAAACCACTCCAGTGTTCTTGCCTGGAACATCCCTTGGACAGAGGAGTCTGGTGGACTACAGTCCTTGCAGCTGCAAAAGAGTCAGAGGTGACTGAAGCAGCTTAGCATGCCGGCATGCAGACTAAGAAACAGCTTTTTCAATATTGCTCCTGCAGACTTAATTCATTATCAGTTGAATTGGGACTGAGATGGTGAAGACAGAGGAGAAAGAGCTAAATGTGAAAATCTTCAAGAGGATGTGGCAAGCCATTAAAATTCATTGATTCAAGCAACCCATTACAACATTTTCCAGCCTGCTTATTGAAGCTGTGGAAAAATGGGGAACTCACATTTCTCACTCTTGGATGTGGAAAGTTTAAATTACAAGAAGATGGAGAGGAAGGAAAGGGCCAAAGGAAGGAAAACCATGATTCAGTTATGGCTAATCTGAATTTATTGGTATTTCTCAGTTTAACAAAAGGCAGAGACCAAACAAAAGGAAAAGGATGAAGATGAGATAAAAACGCTGTTAATTTATACACCGAAAGAGGAGCAAAAAGGGGCTTTCTCCAAAGAAGCTTATAAAAACGAGGAGAAACACTCACTGTCTAGACTGTACTTCATTTATTTTTTCTTTATTATAATACATTAAGAGCAGGCTTGCTACCTAATTCACGTGCCTACAAGAGAGCATGAAAAATTCACTTGACCGTTCTGAATATGTCTATAACACATGATATGGAAACTCTTTCTTAGACCCTAGAATTACTACCATTTATTGCTTCCCATGTTCAAGGTATTCAAGCTGGTGGCTCAGTGGTTAAGAATTCACGTGCAAGTGCAGGAGCCTCAGGAGACATGGATTCAGTCCCCTAGTTGGGAAGATCCCCTGGAGGAGGAAACAGCAACCCACTCCAGTACTCTTGCCTGAAAAATACCATGGACAGAAGAGCCTGGCAGGCTACAGTCCAGGAGGTTGCAAGGAGTCAGATATAACTGAGCGTGTGCATGCACACACACACACACACACACACACACATACACACACACATGTTCTAGATACTATTCAAGGCAATTTAGGTTGTATTCCATTGAATTCCTCTAACAGCTCTGTAAAGTAGGCAAACTCACAAATACAGTAGGTGAGAAACTGAGGATAAGAGAGGGTGAGTAGTTTATCTAAGGTCATGTAACCAGTGAACAGAGGAGCCAAAGTCTAAGGACAGACTCTAAGATAAGTCTCTGATGCAGAGCTCAGACTCTTTCTACTATGCCCTGCTCTCCGTCCCCTCTATCTTATCCTAGAAGGTATGTGTAGTTTGACGAGGAAGAGAAAGTCTTCTGAGGACTTAGAAACCAAGGTCAGTACTCTCGGAGGAAGAGGACTAAATGAAAGCGTTTAAGATGTCAGTGCAGACACCTAGGGGGTGCATACTGCGGGCAGAGCACCCAGGTAGCAGAGTGCTTGGTGTAGCATAGGGGATCAATGTCTGGTGAGATTGATGGAGGACAAGGCAGAGCCAGGAGTAGGCTTAGGCTGGATAGATAAACGGTTGGCCACATAGAAAGATTTTTTTTTTCTTTGAATGAAGTTTATAGGGGTTTGCGTGGAGTCATCATTTCAAACAAATGGAAGGAAGCATATACAACTGAGGTCATGCCTGAGATAGGGTTCCTGAAGAAATGGAAAAGAAACATCCCTTCAAGGTCTGAAAGTTGGAGGCATGGTCTCCAAATGTGTCCCCCTTTCCCCCGCCCCACCCCATAGAGTGTGTCCTTATTTCATCAGTTATCTCGCGAGACAGACAAGACCTTTCAGAGAGTTGGAGCTTCAAAAGGTTTAGAATATATATTTTCTTTACAAGTGCTTATTTTGACATTTATTTCTGTTAAACTTGTAAAGCTGGCTCTGTGTTAAGTGCTTGCCAGGAGAAAGTGATGGTTTGGTTTCTTTTCTCAGGCATGCTGTAGATCACGAGGGGCTATTCATCAACATTGCAATCTGAGTTTTCACATCATCTTGTACAAAGGTTCATTTTTTTCTCACGACATACTGAAAGGATTTTGGGGCACTCATTGTGACCTTGAACATGTTTTTAAAGAAAAAAAGAATAGGTATTTGAAATGAAGAACACTGTAAGTATTTAGAGGTAACTGATTTTGATAAGACTGTTGCGTGGAGAATTTCTACTAAATAGCATAGCTGTAGAAAGAGGCAGTCAAGCATAAAACCCTAGGTGACATTGACTAAAAGACCAAATAAAAGTTGTTTTTTTTTTTGAAATATCATATCTTTTAAGGTGTCTTAACATGTCTGAACAATACCTAGGTCCCCATCTTGTCAAATTTATGACTATAAGTTAGCTAAATTTCTTTGCTCTACATTTTGAACATGTCTAGGGTAAAACTTCCTTTGGTTCCTTTCTTTTTTTTTTTGCCTTGGTAGAAAATTATTAGAAAAAATTTTTTTTCAAAATACATCTGTAAGTATTTCATGGTTTCTGATTGTAAAAAGTAAGGCATTATTTTCACCTTTCCAAAAGAAAAACATAAATAATCATCAAACTCAGTTTGCAAACTACAGAACAATGTAGAAAAGGAAGCATAATCACCATCCAAAGAAAGAAGTTTTGTGTATTTCCTATAGGGCTGTCCTGGGGACTAGAGAAGAATGGTATGTTTTGATAGGACTTTTGTTCAGGCTGCCACGATGAGGACCTATGCAGTTCTTGTTTTTCCCTGTGATTGTTGCCTTTAAGAGACCGATGGTTAGAAAATTCATAGCATTGGCTCTACGATCCAAGTTTGCATTTTCCAAGAAATAGAAATGATTTCTTCCACTCTAAAGAGTAATAACCCTGTGTATAGAAAGTGAACAACTCACAAGATGGTTGAGAACAGTTGCTTCAAATGTGTGCCTTTTCAAAGTTATATACACTATTATCCAATCTGAAACTTTAGCATACTTTTTTTTCTGGGATTTTTTTTTATTAACAAGCTTTATTTTTTAAGCACAGTTTTCACAGCAAAAAAGAAAAATGAAAATGGACAGATAAGCCTTTAGATTATCAGTTTAGTTCAGTCACTCAGTTGTGTCTGACTCTTTGAGACCTTGTGGACTGTAGCACATCAGGCTTCCCTGTCCATCTTTACATTATAGATAATATATAAAATGACTTCAAATTTTCCAAAGTCAGTCTGCATGATTTTTCATATTCCTAATGCGTAGAAGACTTCTTGGTGACTGGGCAGCAACCTCTCCCCTCCTAATTTGGGTGAGGTCCCCAGGTTCCTCATCTCATTTTTCTTTTAAGGAAGATGTACCATGAGACTATTTTCACACTTAAAGATACTCATGGATTTCGGGTATGCATCTCTTTTTCTAGACAGAGGCTATTAATTGCACCCTGTTCTGAAATAAGTCCCTCTCTACCTATCTTTTCAAAGAATCCTTTAGTTCAGGCATTAAGCTACACAGCCTAATTGTTGAAAATGTTTCACAATTCTTTGGATAGGTATTAATTTCACTGGTTTCTTGTTCCACTATTATTTCCATATCTCCCTTTCTTGGATTTATGTTTCATTTGCTTTACTACTTTCACAGTGGCTCTTTGCACATCTGAGAAGTTTAAATTAGCTAGTTTTTATGTAATCCCTATTAACAATGTCTCAGAACAGGTGTTTCATGAAGCATATTTTGGAAAACAATGAGTTTGAGCTTCCCCGGTTGCTCAGATGGTAAAGAATCTGCCTGCGATGTGGGAGACCTGGCTTTGATCCCTGGGATGGGGAGATTCCGTCGAGAATGGTATTTGTGCCTGGAGAATTCCATACAAAGGAGCCTGGCAAGCTATAGTCCGTGGGGTCACAGAGATTATATGTTTACTCATCTTATGGTGACTGGAAACATTGAGATTTTTGAAGCCAGATTTTATTTCATTTTTAAGATGAAACATTCCTATGACCAAAAAACTCCCATAAATATCAGTTTACATGGGCTCCATACAAATAATTACCAGGAATACACATTTATCTTATTTTAATAATGAAATATCAGTTATAGTTTCTCCCTCTGTTTCACTGTACTGCTTAGTTACAGACAAAGAGAAATAGAAAATTAAACACGGTTCACCTAAAGTCTTCAAAGCTTCTCAGAAAAGGTAGGATGAAGCTGTAGGTTTATTAGTATCTCTTCTACTCCATTGCTCTTACCCTCATCATAGGTAAATTAAATCATGGCTATGTATATAAGATAAGATAACACATCCTATGCTTGTGAGCCAATATTACTACTGAGCTTTGTATGGCCAGAATTACCTTTGCTAACAGTTTATGGAAGAGGAGCAAAAAAGGTTTGAGTAAGAACAATTGCTAAGGTAAGGAGTGTTTAGCAACATTATTTTACAATAAGGCTTTCTGAGTAAGTCCTTTTCATTTACAGCTGGAAATTTCCATTCTCCTGGTCTGCCCCTCTCCTCTCCAGTTATCTGTACTCAAAATTCATTGCCAAGGATCCCAAACTATAGTGTGAAAGTGTTTGAATAAACTATAAAGACAACAAGCTCTGGAAATATAGAGTCACATCTAAGAGACAAATCTCTTACTGGAATTTGGTTACATAAGAATTTTCTGGGTATGGAAAATGAATACCATGCTCTTCCCCTGTATGTCCTGGAGTAGTCCTGCCCTGCCTATCGGAATTCCTACTTGAGGACTTGAAACGTGATTTGATTTCAGCCTCCACAGTGTACACACAGCAGATCTACAAATGGCTTCTAAGCCTTTTGATGTTCATGAAGAGGAAAGAGCAGGGAGCTGTTTCCTGGAAGACTATGGGGCACTAGGGAACACTAAAGAAAGAAACAATGGCAAGGAAATGTCAGTCCTCTGCACTCATTATGTTCCTGTGAACAATGAATTTCATGAGTTTTGGGCCCTTGAATGAACGTGTTACAGGTTCCAATCCTGTTCCCAGCACTGTCTTGGGGACCGTACAGATTTATACTTGAAAAAACAACCAACATTGTACCTACTTCCCCAAGACACCTAAGGGGGATTACTGGGCTATTTTAATTACAGACAGTATGAAAAACCTTTTGGAATATTTGTAGTTCAAAGATTTATTTAAAAGCGTGGTTGAATTGAGTCTTACTTGTATCAAATCTTTCCAGCCTTCAATTCCTCCTTTAAATTTTCTTCTTCAGGATAGAGAACACTAGAAAAATAATCTCTATATTTATACATCAACCAGAAAGAATGCCTCTGTGACTTTTGGTATGTTTCCTATAGCTGTAATATATATGTCTTGTTTTGTTCTTAAAATAAGCATTGAGAGTTTTTTAAGTTAAAACAAATGGGGTTGATTTTTAAAATTTTAAGCATAGTTATTCAAATAGAAGTCATTTGTGGATTTTATTTCCCACAGAACTTTCTGTTTTTGCTAAACAACTACCCTAATTTTTATTTTTTCTGACTTTCACACACAATAATACTTTACAGATTTTTTAATGGGTTTTGTCCGACTCAGACATTTCACATCCTTTATCCAGAACACATCATCCAAACCCTTAGACTGCTCCAAGGTTACAGAAAGAGAAGTCATGGTAATCTGGACAAAGCCTCCCTCAGAAATTCGTGCATGAACCATTCAACTGACAAAGCCTCAGCCAGAATCTAATCTGCTCTTCAGTTTATTACCTTGAGACTTTCAGGGCTGAATGTAGTTGAACAGCAAATTATCAACTAGTAAATATCTATCACTTATAATTTCCAAAGAACTGTATTAGAAACAAAAAGACCAAGTCATGGTTCATATAACCAAAAAGGAATGACTCCTCATCCCTGTCATGTTTTTAGAGACGTATCTTAGGAGAATTATTCCATACTCAAATTACACTGTGACATTCAATTATTAACTAAGGCATTTGGGAATGAGAGTTATTGAAATTTCAGACATATCCAAACTCGGTCTATCTCTCCCCCTTTCCTCTTATGTCTGTATTTAGGGCTGTGAATCATGTTTCTCATTTCCCCTCCTCTTTTTCAAATAATTATCAATCCCTTAAGAAGAACATAAATAACGGTAAGAGAGAGTCTTTATTCTTTGAGTGTTAAGCCCTTAGTAATACTCACTGCAGATGGTGACTGCAGCCATGAAAGTAAAAGACGCTTACTCCTTGGAAGGAAAGTTATGACCAACCTAGATAGCATATTCAAAAGCAGAGACATTACTTTGCCAACAAAGGTTCATTTAGTCAAGGCTATGGTTTTTCCTGTGGTCATGTATGGATGTGAGAGTTGGACTGTGAAGAAGGCTGAGCGCTGAAGAATTGATGCTTTTGAACTGTGGTGTTGGAGAAGACTCTTGAGAGTCCCTTGGACTGCGAGGAGATCCAACCAGTCCATTCTGAAGGAGATCAGCCCTGGGATTTCTTTGGAAGGACTGATGCTAAAGCTGAAACTCCAGTACTTTGGCCACCTCATGCGAAGAATTGACTCATTGGAAAAGACTCTGATGCTGGGAGGGATTGGGGGCAGGAGGAGAAGGGGACGCCAGAGGATGAGATGGCTGGATGGCACCACTGACTCGATGGATATGAGTTTGAGTGAACTCCGGGAGTTGGTGACGGACAGGGAGGCCTGGGGTGCTGCGATTCATAGGGTCGCAAAGAGTTGGACACGACTGAGCGACTGATCTGATCTGATCTGATATTGGAATTTATTTTTTGAGTGTTAAGCCCCTAGTAATACTCTATATTGGACTTCCCAGGTGGTACAGTGGTAAAGCGTCTGTCTACCTGCCAATGCAAGAGACACACGAGATGCAGGTTTGATCCTAGGGTCAGGAAGATCCCTTGGAGAAGGAAATGGCAACTCACTCCAGTATCCTTGCCTGGAAAATTCCATGGACAGAGAAGCCTGGCAGGCTACAGCCCATAGGGTCGCAAAGAATCGGACATGACTGAGCAACTGAGCACAGAACAGCACTTTAAAAACATGATCTTCTCTAATCTTTACCTCTCACTTTAATGTTGGTATTTCTCATATCTAATAGATATTCACTCTCAAAAATCCCATTCTCCCCTTTTTCCTGGGCTCGTGGCCTCCCTGTTAACGATCACATTTGTCAGTTTCCCCTGCTCCTCCACTCACGTCCTACTGGCGAGAACAAGTCATGTGATCAGTAGAAGGTAAGGCCAAGAGCACACAGCCTTTGTGTGTGTGACTTATATATAAAAAATTGCTTGTCCTGGACTTGCTCTTTTCCTGCTTCTTTTCATGCAGGCTGGCTGGATTTGCTGAGAGCCAGCTGTGCCCTCTTAAAGGTGGAAGAGGGCCTCCAGGATGGAAGGAATTCATGTTCCTAAATGCATTAGAGGAGTGGAAATGCCCACCTTAAAATGGATCCACAAGGAGGAGAGACATAAACCTCTAAGTCACTGCCTTTAAACACACACACACACACACACATTATATTTTGAGGTAGATTTATTTCAGCAGCTTTGTCTTTGCCTCAACAAAGAAATATTTATTGATTTCATTTTACTGATCAAGAAAAGACAACAGGGGCAAGCTGCATACATAACAGTGTCAGGTTGGTTTATTTTTCTTCCTCAGTTCTTGTCTCCTTTCGACAAAAATTTGGAACAATGGACTAAAAGGTTTAAAACAATAGACAAGTTACAGCTCAGTTCAGCTCAAGCAGACAGATCTTTTATTTGATAGATACTCCCAAGACACGGGAGCAGGCTGACCCCAGTTGTCGTCCTCATCCCTTTTGCCTTCCCTCTGTTTATTCTTCCCATCCCTTCCTTATGGTTGTGCCCCATGCAAAACAGGGCTTGTATCCACCCCAGTCAATGAAAGGGAATGTAGGTGGGCATATGCTCAAGGGCCGATTGACAGTTGCAACTTATGTAACAGCAGGCTCTGTTGTATATGTCTTTCCATAATTCAGTCTGTTGTTATCAGATGTATATATGTGGAGAGTATTTATGCACTTTCACTTTTCACTTTCACACAGTGGAGAAGGAAATGGCAACCCACTCCAGTGTTCTTGCCTGGAGAATCCCAGGGTCGGGGAAGCCTGGTGGGCTGCCGTCTATGGGGCCGCACAGAGTCCGACACGACTGAAGCGACTTAGCAGCAGCAGCAGCAGCAGCAGCAATGGGCTCCTAGCTGCCTAAGGTTACTTGAGGAAGCTCCTGTGGTTAGTTTGTATCCACTGTGTGCCTAGGGCACACCTGCAGGAGTTGAAAAAATCTCTGTGGTTATTTTTGTAGCCTATCTGAGCTCACCCATATCTCTCCTGGATGTGTCTGGGACGGGCTTCAGAGATCAGCTTACATCCCTTTCCACTAGGCTACCCCTTGTTGCTCATGCCTAACTTCCTACCTAACACTTGGATTTTCCCAGCTTCACCTCTTGCTCAGCAGATGGTATTTCCACTGAGCCCCTTTGGTATAGGAGCAGGAAAAAAACCCAAAACTCAGTTGGCTCTGGGACCAGAGAACACTCACCTCTTAAGTCAGAAGTGTCTTTATTCTATTTCTGGATCTCAAATTAGCACCTTTTGTTTACCGGTTCTCCTCCAGGGGTTTGCTTTCTTGGAACAGTCCATCCACTTGCAGCAAGTTTGAAATAAGAGCTTTCAGGGTTATAGGTCATGTGGTATCAGCCCAGTTGATCTCAACACCTCTGACAAACAGCAGCGAAAGAAAGGACTCTTTCCACGTGAGTTTCTTGTCTGTCCCTGAATCTTAGGGAGGATGTTATTCCTTACCCCGAAAAGCTATCATCTTGTTCTACAAAGGCCAAATAAATATAATTAACCCCAAATTTGTGTTTGGCTGACCGATCAGCACAGTCATAAAAAGATAACGTTCATGAAATAAATGACGAGACCTCCTTGACAAGTCAATAAGGAAAAAATCATGAGATAAATCAAGACGAATGGGAAATCAGCTGGAAGACATCAAACAGGCAAAGCAGGTGCGTTGGCCTGTGTTTGGGAAGATGAAGCACAGCATGAGGCATCGCGCACTTACACAAAAGTGAGATCTGTAACCTTTGTCAGGCTTTGAACTGAGCTAAATGCATGACTTATTTAAGAAGAGCTGGTCGCTGGAAACTGGTTGAACTAAGAGTGTCAAGACCAATTCTGAAGATGTTTTCTCTTCCTCAGCCTGTTTTCCTGTGCTCTGAGGATTGCCAAGCAGCCAGTGGCAGATGGCCCTTCTGCTAAGTGTGTTTTAAGTGATGTGAGGGATGGCATGATGAACCATTTCCCCAGAGAAGCAGGAAGAAGAAATTCTTTTTAAAAATGCCTCTGTATTGCAGGTGGCTATAAAACACGCAAGGGGTGAGCAGACCTTTGACAAAACAACACTCGGCCAAACAGCCCAGAATGACTTCAGCATGCGTCTGTGGGTGCTCAACAGGCACAGAAGTGTGGACATTTCATGCCAGCACGACCTGGCATAGGCAACAGAATCTTGCATCCAGCAACGTGCTTGCATTTTCCAGAAAAGGCTGCGTTGCCACTGCAGAGGGAGATTTAGATACCACAGTTGATTCCACTCTGGCATGGTTCATTAGGCCCACAATAATTACCACCTTCATTTTGGGCCTCTGAAAATGCTTCAGAAGTTGTAGTCCAAGCATGCAAACACACACATGCACGGAAAAGGGCCAGGGCTCTGATTTCCAATAATTTCTGGCTAAGCGCCTTTCCTAATTTCTCACACAAAAATATGAACACTAAGAAAAGCCACCCAAAATTTGAATTTTCAGAATCTGAGAGCTCTTACATCTACCCACAAGATGAACAGAACTGGATTGAAAAATGCATTTGAGACCCACCAATGCCAAATCCTTGCAACAGAGCAAGTGGCCCAGCTGGAAGAAAAGTAGAGAAATCCCCAAACCATTTATCTTTTGGGTACAAAACCTCAGAACTCTACGAGCAAGAAAATGGAGCACCTGTCTCATGCTCCTGCACAGATATCCTGCTTTATGAAGTACACGACCACTCATGCAGCTTCTCCAATGCAAGTTAGAGACGGATGCTGGCCAAAAAAACAACTTGGAAGGAGTGTGGAAGAACTTGAAGAGTTCCCAGATTTAATAAGTACAAATACAAGATTCCCAGTTAAATTTGAATTTCACATTAACTACACGTAGTGTTTTAATGTAACTGTGTCCCATACAATAAGTGGGAACAACAACATAATCTTTTAGTTTGAGTATATCCCACAAGTATTTGTGACACACTTAAACTAAAAAATTATTTGCAGTTCTGTTTCACATTCAAACCTAGCTGCGGTTAATCTGGCATCTGGAGGAAGGGAGAAAAGAGAGTAGTGTCACCATACTACATCATAGAGAGACAGACATTACAAATGAAAGTGTGGAAAGTTGAGGAAAGACCTAGGAAGTCCTTGTAACAATGCTAACCGATGTACAAATTTACATTTATTGAATCTGTTCAGAACAACTTAGCCTGGGAAGGATAACACTTCAAATCAACCTAATACAGATAACAGTCACTAATAATGAAGACTGCCACTTAGAACCTAAGAACTGGGCTAGACTGTATATTCACTGATCTGTCTCCTAGCTGATTTATAGCTAGATTCTACCAGATGATGAATGTCATGAAAGGAAGTCCACATTCTCATCAATTGACAGAGTCTAGACAGAGCTCGTTTCATTAAGAATAAACAAAACAAGGGAAAGCATATCAGAGAAAGTAACTACTAGCCAAAGAACTTCAGTATTTTTTATACTGCTTGACATATTACATTTGCACTCTATGAAACAACAGGCAGAAGTCATGCAGATGAATTGACAAGCAAGGTATGTGAGATTAAGAGACTTTGCTGCTGCTGCCACCGTGCTGTGCTCAGTTGCATTCAACTCTTTGTGACCCTGCGGACATAGCCTGCCAGGATCCTTTGTCCATGGCATTTTCCAGGCAAGAATACTGGAGTGGGTTGCCATTTCCTAATTCAGAGGATCTTCCTGACCTAGGGATCAAACCTTCATCTGCTACATTGGCAGATGGATTCTTGACTGCTGCACCACTTGGAAAACTCAGAAATTTTAAGAATTTATAATTAAGTATAGTAGGAGTATTGAAACTGTTACGGAGTCAATGAAGGATTTAACAATGTAAAACATAGTTTCAGAGTTTAAATATGAGATGCTCTCAGAACTCATAAGTCGAAAATGAGATGAAGAAAAAAAAATGAGATGAAGAATAGCAGGAATGGACAGAGAACCCTGCAAGTTTCAAGAATAACAAAAAAAATCTAGATTAAAAAGGGAAAAAAAGTTTGCTTAACACTTTCCTTCTACAAATGTAAATGTCAGTAGAGAGTGTGGAGAAATGTCTATAAAATTTGAGCCAAAATTGGTCCCCCAGTGTCCACATTTACCTAAATTATTATTCTTGTGTAAAAAAGGCATTCTCATATGTGAAAGATTGGAAAACGTATCATATGTACATGTTTCTTGAAAATAAATTTGAGAAATTTAACGTGTTCAAAAAGTTAAGAATTTAAAACTAGGTAAGTCTTTGGAGAAAGTGCCACGATGCTTTCTGTAATCATCTGAGGAGCAGGGGCCTTTCGTGCTGGTGAAGCAGTGTTGTTTACAGCAGCCGTTCTCACATTTGGATTTGCATAAAGAATTTCTGGGGAAAGGACGGCCTTCAGAATGGGAGAAAATAATAGCAAATGAAGCAACTGACAAACAACTAATCTCAAAAATATACAAGCAACTCCTACAGCTCAACTCCAGAAAAATAAACTCCAGTCAAAAAATGGGCCAAAGAACTAGACATTTCTCCAAAGAAGACATACAGATGGCTAACAAACACATGAAAAGATGCTCAACATCACTCATTATCAGAGAAATGCAAATCAAAACCACAGTGAGGTACCATTTCATGCCAGTCAGAATGGCTGCGATCCAAAAGTCTATAAGCAATAAATGCTGGAGAGGATGTGGAGAAAAGGGAACCCTCTTACACTGTTGGTGGGAATGCAAACTAGTACAGCCACTATGGAGAACAATGTGGAGATTCCTTAAAAAACTGGAAATAGAACTGCCTTATGACCCAGCAATCCCACTGCTGGGCATACACACAGAGGAAACCAGAATTGAAAGAGACACGTGTACCCCAGTGTTCATCACAGCACTGTTTATAATAGCCAGGACATGGAAGCAACCTAGATGTCCATCAGCAGATGAATGGATAAGAAAGCGGTGGTACATATACACAATGGAGTATTACTCAGCCATTAAAAAGAATTCATTTGTTTTTTGTTTTTTTTTTTAGGAATTTTATGCAGTATGCCATCCTTTGGTACCTAACAGTGACTGGCAAGTGTTTAAAAAATTTTTTGTTGTTGAATAAATGTGTGAATAACAGACTGGAAGTGGTCCTTAGTGAATTAGATCGACAAGATTTTGGTAAGTGTGATAAATTCAAGCAAATGCTAAGTATTGGATCATATATTCTAACTCACATGGTCCTTGAGAGAAGATGTGAAAGCACTTTGAAAATATCAGGTAATATGGAAACAGAGTTTCCTTATATGATCCTTAGTGCAAGAAAAGTGGTTGGGAAAAATCATGGCTAAGAGATTTTGAATTCTTTATTGTATTTCCTAAAGCTAGAGACTCAGGAATAATATATAATGAAGGGAAACAAACTGGCCTCTTCTTTTTTTTTTTTCTTTTTTTTTCTTTTTCTCCCAAATCTTCCCACCCTCTCCCTCTCCCACAGAGTCCATAAGCCTGTTCTATACATCAGTGTCTCTTTTGCTGTCTCGTATACAGGGTTATCGTTACCATCTTTCTAAATTCCATATATATGCGTTAGTATACTGTATTGGTGTTTTTCCTTCTGGCTTACTTCACTCTGTATAATAGGCTCCAGTTTCATCCACCTCATTAGAACTGATTCAAATGTATTCTTTTTAATGGCTGAGTAATACTCCATTGTGTATATGTACCACCACTTTCTTATCCATTCATCTGCTGATGGACATCTAGGTTGCTTCCATGTCCTGGCTATTATAAACAGTGCTGCGATGAACATTGGGGTACACGTGTCTCTTTCCCTTCTGGTTTCCTCAGTGTGTATGCCCAGCAGTGGGATTGCTGGGTCATAAGGCAGTTCTATTTCCAGTTTTTTAAGGAATCTCCACACTGTTCTCCATAGTGGCTGTACTAGTTTGCATTCCCACCAACAGTGTAAGAGGGTTCCCTTTTCTCCACACCCTCTCCAACCTTTATTATTTGTAGACTTTTGGATCGCAGCCATTCTGACTGGTGTGAAATGGTATCTCATAGTGGTTTTGATTTGCATTTCTCTGATAATGAGTGATGTTGAGCATCTTTTCATGTGTTTGTTAGCCATCTGTATGTCTTCTTTGGAGAAATGTCTATTTAGATCTTTGGCCCATTTTTTGATTGGGTCATTTATTTTTCTGGAATTGAGCTGTAGGAGTTGCTTGTATATTTTTGAGATTAGTTGTTTGTCAGTTGCTTCATTTGCTATTATTTTCTCCCATTCTGAAGGCTGTCTTTTCACCTTGCTAATAGTTTCCTTTGATGTGCAGAAGCTTTTAAGTTTAATTAGGTCCCATTTGTTTATTTTTGCTTTTATTTCCAATATTCTGGGAGGTGGGTCATAGAGGATCCTGCTGTGATGTATGTCAGAGAGTGTTTTGCCTATGTTCTCCTCTAGGAGTTTTATAGTTTCTGGTCTTACGTTGAGATCTTTAATCCATTTTGAGTTTATTTTTGTATATGGTGTTAGAAAGTGTTCTAGTTTCTTTCTTTTACAAGTGGTTGACCAGATTTCCCAGCACCACTTGTTAAAGAGATTGTCTTTAATCCATTGTATATTCTTGCCTCCTTTGTCAAAGATAAGGTGTCCATATGTGCGTGGATTTATCTCTGGGCTTTCTATTTTGTTCCATTGATCTATATTTCTGTCTTTGTGCCAGTACCATACTGTCTTGATAACTATGGCTTTGTAGTAGAGCCTGAAGTCAGGTAGGTTGATTTCTCCAGTTCCATTTTTCTTTCTCAAGATCGCTTTGGCTATTCGAGGTTTTTTGTATTTCCATACAAATTGTGAAATTATTTGTTCTAGCTCTGTGAAGAATACTGTTGGTAGCTTGATAGGGATTGCATTGAATCTATAAATTGCTTTGGGTAGTATACTCATTTTCACTATATTGATTCTTCCAATCCATGAACATGGTATATTTCTCCATCTATTAGTGTCCTCTTTGATTTCTTTCACCAGTGTTTTATAGTTTTCTATATATAGGTCTTTAGTTTCTTTAGGTAGATATATTCTTAAGTATTTTATTCTTTTCGTTGCAATGGTGAATGGAATTGTTTCCTTAATTTCTCTTTCTGTTTTCTCATTATTAGTGTATAGGAAGGCAAGGGATTTCTGTGTGTTGATTTTATATCCTGCAACTTTACTATAATCATTGATTAGTTCTAGTAATTTTCTGATGGAGTCTTTAGGGTTTTCTATGTAGAGGATCATGTCATCTGCAAATAGTGAGAGTTTTACTTCTTCTTTTCCAATTTGGATTCCTTTTATTTCTTTTTCTGCTCTGATTGCTGTGGCCAAAACTTCCAAAACTATGTTGCATAGTAATGGTGAAAGTGGGCACCCTTGTCTTGTTCCTGACTTTAGAGGAAATGCTTTCAATTTTTCACCATTGAGGATAATGTTTGCTGTGGGTTTGTCATATATAGAAAATAATTCATTTGAATCAGTTCTAATGAGGTGGATGAAACTTGAGCCTATTATACAGAGTGAAGTAAGCCAGAAAGAAAAACACCATTACAGTATACTAACGCATATATATGGAATTTAGAAAGATGTTAACAACAACCCTGTATGCGAGACAGCAAGAGAGACACAGATGTATAGAACAGTCTTTTGGACTCTGTGGGGGGCGGGGATGATTTGGGAGAATGGCATTAAAACATGTATAATATCATATAAGAAACGAATCGCCAGTCCAGGTTCGATGCAGGATACAGGATGCTTGGGGCTGGTGCACTGGGATGACCCAGAGGGATGGTATGGGGAGGGAGGTGGGAGGGGGGTTCAGGATGGGGAACACGTGTACACCCGTGGCGGATTCATGTTGATGTATGGCAAAACCAATACAATATTGTAAAGTAAAAATAATAATAAAAATATCTCACCTAGAAAAAAAAAATTACTGGGGGAGCATTCAAAACTGCAAGCAATTAAGTCTCATTTCGGATTAATTAAATCAGAAATTCGGAGGAGAGGTGTGGAAGTGGGTGTTCAGTGCTTTGAAAGCTCCACATTTGAGTTTTTAAAAAATGTTATTGGAGTAGAGTTGCTTTACAATGCTGTGTTAGTTTCTGTTGTACAGCAAAGTGAATGAGCTAGATGTTTACATTGGTCTCCTCTTTTTTGGATTCCTTTCCTATTTGCGGCATCACAGAGCATTGAGTGGAGTTCCCTTTGCTATACAGTAGGTTCTCATTAGTTATCTATTTCACACGTGGTATCAATAGTGTATGTATGTCAATCCCAATATCTCAATTCATCCCACCCTCCCTGCTTGATATCTGTACATTTGTTCTCTATGTCTTTGTATCTATCTCTGCTTTGCAAGTGAGATCATCTATACCATTTTTCTAGATTCCACATTTCTGTATTAATATATGATATTTGTTTTGCTCTTTCAGACTGACGTCTACTTTTGAGTTTAATGTGTAGCCAGGACAGAGGTACCTGGTTTAGATACAGAACAAGCATGAGAGTGGAGGGTCTGGGCTTAAATTCCTTGCCTGTGACTTGTGAAGCAAGTAGTGATCACAGGCAAAGGGCTCATTATCTAGACTTAGTTTATTAATTGTGAAAGAAGTTTTGATAATAATAGTGGTAATAACAGTAATACCTGTCCCATATACTGGTCACAGCATGGCACTGGGAAATATATGTTCCATTATATGATTTCTAATCACAACACAGCATTCTCTTTCTTTTGTGGGAATGGCAGTTGCGTATAAGTGTTTATTTTTTGTATGTTATCATAAAATAGGATTTTGCAGTTTAGTCAGCCTTTCTCCCGCAAACCACTAACTTTTTTGAAATTCCAAACACATTTCAGTTCTACAGAGAGCAGCAGCTCATTTCCCAGCTTGGAAAGGACACCTGAAATTTGGCCCCTCTCATTTATTTGAATGCAAACTAAGCACGCTGCTCCCTTCACTGAAACCTTGCCTGGTCCTTGATGACCCTGACACAGCCCTGCTCACTGTCTCATAGGCCTGCCACCTCCTCAAGGTGCAACTTACCTTTCATCTCCACAGCTCTTTCCTGATGACCTAGCTGTCAGTGACCTTGAGTCACACCTGCGTAAACTTAGTCAGATGGCCAACACCGAAATCAGATTGATTATATTCTTTGCAGCCAAACATGGAGAAGCTCTATACAGTCAGCAAAAACAAGACCGAGAGCTGACTACGGCTCAGCTGACTGAACTCCTTATTGCCAAATTCAGAGTTAAATTGAAGAAAGTAGGGAAAACTACTAGACATTCAGGTATGACCTAAATCAAATTCCTTATGATTATACAGTGGAAGTGAGAAATAGATTTAAGGGACTAGATCTGATAAAGTGCCTGATGAACTATGGATGGAGGTTCATGATATTGTACAGGAGACAGGGATCAAGACCATCCCCCCAAAAAAATAAATGCAAAAAAGTAAAATGGCTGTCTGAGGAGGCCTTACAAATAGCTGTAAAAAGAAAAGTGAAAAGCAAAGAAGAAAAGGAAAGATATACCTATTTGAATGCAGAGTTCCAAAGAATAGCAAGGAGAGATAAGAAAGCCTTCCTCAGTGATCAGTGCAAAGAAATAGAGGAAAACAATAGAATGGGAAAGACTAGAGATCTCTTCAAGAAAATTAGAGATACCAAGGGAACATTTCATACAAAGAAGGGTTCAATAATGGACAGAAATGGTATGGACCTAACACAAGGAGAAGATATTAAGAAGAGGTGGCAAGAATACACAAAATAACTGTACAAAAAAGATATTCACGACCCAGATAATCACGACGGTGTGATCACTCACCTAGAGTCAGGCATCCTGGAATGTGAAGTCAAGTGGGCCTTAGGAAGCATCACTACGAACAAAGCTAGTGGAGGTGATGGAATTCCAGTTGAGCTATTTCAAATCCTGAAAGATGATGCTGTGAAAGTGCTGCACTCAATATGCCAGCAAATTTGGAAAACTCAGCAGTGGCCACAGAATTGGAAAAGGTCAGTTTTCATTCCAATCCCAAAGAAAGGCAATGCCAAAGAATGCTCAAACTACTGCACAGTTGCACTCATCTCACACACTAGTAAAATAATGCTCAAAATTCTCCAAGCCAGGCTTCAGCAATACGTGAAACACGAAATTCCAGATGTTCAAGCTGGTTTTAGAAAAGGCAGAGGAACCAGAGATCAAATTGCCAACATCCACTGGATCATGGAAAAAGCAAGAGAGTTCCAGAAAAACATCTATTTCTGCTTTCTTGACTATGCCAAAGCCTTTGACTGTGTGGATCACAATAAACTGTGGAAAATTCTGAAAGAGGTGGGAATACCAGACCACCTGACCTGCCTCTTGAGAAACCTATATGCAGGTCAGGAAGCAACAGTTAGAACTGGACATGGAACATCAGACTGGTTCCAAATAGGAAAAGGAGTATGTCAAGGCTGTATATTGTCACCCTGCTTATTTAATTTATATGCAGAGTACATCATGAGAAATGCCAGGGTGGAGGAAGCAGAAGCTGGAATCAAGATTGCTGAGAGAAATATCAATAACCTCATATATGCAGATAACACCGCCCTTATGGCAAAAAGTGAAGAAGAACTAAAGAGCTTCTTGATGAAAGTGAAAGAGGAGAGTGAAAAAGTTGGCTTAAAGCTCAACATTCAGAAAACTAAGATCATGGCATCTGGTCCCATCACTTCATGGGAAATAGATGGGGAAACAGTGGAAACAGTGTCAGACTTATCTTTCTGGGCTCCAAAATCACTGCAGATGGTGATTGCAGCCATGAAATTAAAAAATACTTACTCCTTGGAAGGAAAGTTATGACCAACCTAGACACCATATTAAAAATCAGTGACATTACTTTGCCAACAAAGGTCCGTCTAGTCAAGGGTATGGTTTTTCCAGTAGTCATATATAGATGTGAAAGTTTGACTCTAAAGAAAGCTGAGCGCCGAAGAATTGATGCTTTTGAACTGTGGTGTTTGAGAAGGCTTTTGAGAGTCCCTAGGACTACAAGGAGATCCAACCAGTCCATCCTAAAGGAGATCAGTCCTGGGTGTTCATTGGAAGGACTGATGTTGAAGCTGAAACTCCAATACTTTGACCACCTGATGCAAAGAGCTGACTCATTTGAAAAGCCCCTGATGCTGGGAAAGATTGAAGGCAAGCTGAGAAGGGGATGACAGAGGATGAGATGGTTGGATGGCATCACGGACTCAATGGACATGATTTTGAGTAAACTGTGGGAGCTGGTGATGAATAGGGAGGCCTGGTGTGCTGTGATCCATGGGGTCACAAAGAGTTGGACACGGCTGAGCGACTGAACTGAACTGAAACTTAGTCATATTTTCCAACACCTACCTTACAAAATTTCATATGCTACTCTTTATTATTCTGCATGTATTTTCCCTAAGTAAAGTTTAATTTCCTGTGAGGGTTGTAGGAAGAAGACAGAGTGATGTGGAAAGAATACTTAATAATGTTTAAAATGCTCATGATATGGTATTGAAGTAAAAAGTTGGACACTAAATTGAATATACAATGTTGACTCAATTATGGAAAATTGCATAAAGCCAAGACTTGGAAAATAAGGCGTTGGCAGTGGTTATTTCCTAGTGGTCAGATTATAAGGAAATTGTATATATTTTCTTCATATTTTTCTCTATTTCCCTGAGGTATATTTATTAATCCTGTAATATGTCAGAATGTTTTATAAAGAAAAAGAACCACAACACAAAATGGCAAATTAACAGAATCAAGCTTTTCAGAAAACATATATTATAAAACTAGAAGAATAGTATATCAAGGACAGAATAAGATGATGAAGGAGTAGGTGGACGTGGAGTACACCTCTTCATGGATACATCAGGAATATACCTTCAGACACAGAACGGCAGGCGGAACACCAGCTAAGAACAGACAGGAATACCTGCAAAGTGGAAAAGAATATATAAAACCATGCAAAACCTGGTAGGATGAAGAAACTAGTGGGAAAACAGGAGTGTTAATAGCACTGGACCTGTCCTCAGCAGGTCGGGGAACTGAAGCAGGGGTCCAGTCCCTACAGCAGGGCAATTGTCTGAGTCAGAGGAGAAACGTTTAAGGCTGAGAGTGAAACAGCTGATCTCTGGCAGCCTAAATGGAATGAGAATCAGACAGTCCTTGCCACAGCCATACATATGCCAGGCAGAAACACGGGTCTTCTGGAAGGGGCAACAGCTGGGAGCTGGAGTTCAGGAATTGTGGAACAATCCCAGGGCGTGGGCTGCTGTTGACTGTGGAGAGACGGATTCAAGGGATGTGAGGTAGGAGATTTTGGTGAGAAATTCCTGTGGAGGAAAGCTGGGCAACCATGGAAGCAAGGTGATACTGCTGAGTCAAGTGTAGTGGGTGGAGCCATCACCATAGCCTCTCTCTCTCAACACATCAGTATTGGCAGCTGAACAATAGAGAGACTGGCACATCAAATGCCTGATGTGCGGGTCTACAGAGTAGGACCCCAGCCAGGGGAGGCCCCTTTATGTGTCTGAATGGGCAGAGCTAGGGACAAAGACTGGTCAAAGAGGCCTTCTGATTGCCAGCTACCAAAGGCTTGAAAAAAGACTCGATGGGGCCATGACTCCTGCAGCAGAGACAGTCTGTGTCCCTGCACACTTGGCACCGCCAGGGATTCTGCAAGCCAAGCAGCTGTGCCACCTTCACACACAACTCTCACTGGGGTCGAGCTGCCACAGGCAAAGTCTTGCGTCTATGTGTTCAGGGTTCCTTTGGTTGTGTCCAGCTCTTTGTGACCCTGTAGACTGTGGACTGCCAAGCCTCTCTGTCATGGGGGGTTCTCCAGGAGAGAATACTGAGCATACTGGGCGATACTGGTTGTCATACCCTTCTAGAGCAGTATATTTCCTGCTGCCCTAGCTGTCAACTCCCCTGAGTAGCCGGTGCTGCCAGAACCCCTGTGACCCAAGCAGCTGCACCACTTCTACACCTGGCCCTCACTGGGTCAAACCCAAGTCCTCCAGGGAAGGGATTGCTCCTGGAGCAAACCCCAGTGGAAGACCCACATGCATAGGTGGAAATAAAACCACAGTTGAAACCCAGGGGCAGTGTGGCTAAGGAAGAAGACCCAAAACCCTCCCACCAGCTGTACAAGCTGCAGATTAAATCCACACAATCAACTAGGCAGACTCTGTGTCTATGGAATATATAAAAGGACATTGTGAGCTCCCACAAAAGAAAACACACTAGTTCTGATTGCTGTGGACATGGGAGGCAAGAACACACAGGAGTAGGACCAGATTAGGATCTGAGCTGACCTCACATCAGCACAGATCTAGAGATCAGCACAGTGTTGGAGGGCATCCTAGGGAGATAAGGTGGACTGTGATTCCCAGCAAGAGAAAGGACTCTAAAAGCAGTGACTCAAGAAAAACGTTTATTATGCTTATGTTTTGACTTGTTAAGTAGATTCTTTGGATTTTCTTTTTTCTTATTTTGCCCCTGTCTGTTGTAGTTGTCAATTTTATTGGCACTATGAAATCTAATTAAGCTTTGGAGCTTTTTTTTTTTCTCAGTCACATTTTTTATTGTTGTTATAAACCTCTGCTTCTAGTTGGGCTTTTGCAGTTCTGTGGAGATCTTTTATTTTTTTTCTATTTTTTTAACTTTAATTTTTAAACCTATTATTATTTTTTTACATTTATTCCTTTGTTTGCTTTTCCCACTGCTCTTTCCCCCTTGCAGTTAATTTTTAATGTATATAAATCTTCTTTATATAACTCTATTTAACTTTGCATATCTATTCTATCATTCCTCTGCTCTCAACATATTTATTAGTTTTATTTTCTTTTTTTTTATGTTTCCAAAAATAAAGTAGCTTTAATTCATTGTAATTAAAATTTTATGTTTCTAGATTACAAATTATTTCTCTTAGAGCTGAATTTTTAATATTTTTTGGAATAAAAATGTGAAATATATTCTTTTTTTTTTAATTTTATTTTATTTTTAAACTTTACATAATTGTATTAGTTTTGCCAAATATCAAAATGAATCCATCACAGGTATACATGTGCTCCCCATCCTGAACCCTCCTCCTTCCTCCCTCCCCATACCATCCCTCTGGGTTGTCCCAGTGCACCAGCCCCAAGCATCCAGTATAGTGCATCGAACCTGGACTGGCATCTCGTTTCATACATGATATTTTACATGTTTCAATGCCATTCTCCCAAATCTCCCCACCCTCTCCCTCTCCCACAGAGTCCATAAGACTGTTCCATACATCAGTGTCTCTTTTGCTGTCTCGTACACAGGGTTATTGTTATCATCTTTCTAAATTCCATATATATGCGTTAGTATACTGTATTGGTGTTTTTCCTTCTGGCTTACTTCACTCTGTATAATAGGCTCCAGTTTCATCCACCTCATTAGAACTGATTTAAATGAATTCTTTTTAATGGCTGAGTAATACTCCATTGTGTATATGTACCACAGCTTTCTTATCCATTCATCTGCTGATGGGCATCTAGGTTGCTTCCATGTCCTGGCTATTATAAACAGTGCTGTGATGAACATTGGGGTACACGTGTCTCTTTCCCTTCTGGTTTCCTTGGTGTGTATGCCCAGCAGTGGGATTGCTGGATCATAAGGCAGTTCTATTTCCAGTTTTTTAAGGAATCTCCACACTGTTCTCCATAGTGGCTGTACTAGTTTGCATTCCCACCAACAGTGTAAGAGGGTTCCCTTTTCTCCACACCCTCTCCAGCATTTATTGCTTGTAGACTTTTGGATCGCAGCCATTCTGACTGGTGTGAGTTTTATTTTCATTTTTTTATGCCCCATTGGCACCTTGCTTTAGTTTTGTTTTCCAGTTTGTGCTTTAGTTAGTTCTGTTTTTAACTGATAAATATAATTTTTGTATTCCTTTGTTCTCTGGGTCAATCTACTATACTTTACTTTTGTTGGACTGTTTTGATTTTGCTTATGGGTGTATATGTATATGCATATATTCAGTCACCCTTTTTATTTTTACTATAAAACTCTGCCTCTACATTGGGCTTTTCCAGTTCTGTGGAGTTTTCCTTTTCTTCCCCCTTTTCTCTTTCTTCTTCCTTTTTTTTTCTTTTCTCTTTTTTATAATTTTAATTTTTAAATTTTTAAAACCTATTTTTTCTACATTTATTAGTTTGATTTTCCTACTGTTCTTTTCCCCTTGCAGTTAATCTTTAATGTATATAAATCTTCCTCATCTACCTCTGTTTAACTTTGCATATCTATTCTTTCTTTCCTTTCTGCTCAACATATTTGTAGTTTTCATTGCTTTATTCCCCATGTAGTACCTTACTTTAGTTTTGTTTTCCAGTTTGTGCTTAAGTTAGTTTTGTTCTTAAATGGTAAATATAATTTTTTATTTCCTTTATTTGCCAGATCAATCTACTGTACTTTATTTTTCTTGGACTGTTTTGACTTTGCTTATGGGTGTATATATATATGTGTGTGTGTGTGTGTATTCCATTCTTTTAATTATTATTTGCCTGATTTTGTAACTGCCATTTGTTTGGGGTTCATCTTTGGTTTCTCATTTTGGGGTATTTATTTTAATCTCACTTAAATACCATAAAAAAGTACTTGTGGAATCTTTGTTCCTGACCAGAGATCAAGCCCTGAGCCTTGGGAGTGGAAGTACTGACTCCAAGACCCTAGACTACCAGAGAACTAACCCTCAGTTCAGTTCGGTTCAGTCGCTCAGTCGTGTCCGACTCTTTGTGACCCCATGAATTGCAGCACGCCAGGCCTCCCTGTCCATCACCAACTCCCGGAGTTCACTCAAACTCATGTCCATCGAGTTGGTGATGCCATCCAGCCATCTCATCCTCTGTCGTTCCCTTCTCCTCCTGCCCCCAATCCCTCCCAGCATCAGGGTCTTTTCCAATGAGTCAACTCTCTGCATGAGGTGGCCAAAGTACTGGAGTTTCAGCTTTAGCATCATTCCTTCCAAAGAAATCCCAGGGCTGATCTCCTTCAGAATGGACTGGATGGATCTCCTTGCAGTCCAAGGGAGTATCAAATAGTGAGAACTCACACAAAGTAAACCAATTGAATACAACCTTGGCATCACCCAACCACCAGTAGCACCCTGTGCAGAATGCCTCATTTAAACAACAAACAAAATGAAAATACAAACCCAGTCATCAACAGACAGGATTACCACCTCACTCAGCCTTGCAAATCAGATGAAATACAAATGAACAAAAACTCAGCACAAATCTCACCCTATATGAAGCTTACGTACCACTAGAACAACCTTAAGAGGGCAGAAACCAAAATGAAGAAAGAACTCAACCTTGAAGCCTGGGAAAAGGAGACCTCAAACACAACAGGTTAAAAAATAATAATGAAAAGGCAGAGAAATACTACACAAATGAAGAAACAAACTAGAAACACAGAAGTCCAGATAAATGAGGAGGAAATAGGCAAACGACCTGAAAAAAAAAAATTCAGAATAATGATAGTAAAATGATCAAAAACCTTGAAAACAAAATGGAGAAAATGCAAGAATGAATTAACAAACACCTAGAAGAATTAGAGAATAAACATACAGAGACAAACAACACAATTACTGAAATCAAAAATACTCTAGAAGGAATCAAAATATCTTAAGCAGAAGAATGATTCAGTGAGCTGGAAGATAAAATGGTAGAAAAAAACTTCTGAAGAGCAGAATAAAAGAATGAAAAGAGCTGAGGATAGTTTCAGAGACCTCTGAGATAATATCAAACACAGCAACATTCGAATTATAGGGATCCCAGAAGAAGAGAAAAAGGGAATGAAAAAAGTTTTTAAGAGATTATAGTTGAAAATTTTCCTAACATGGAAAAAGAAATAGTGAATCAAGTGCAAGAGGCACAGAGAGTCCCATACAGGATAAACCCAGGGAGAAACACGCCCAGACACATACTAATCAAACTAACCAAGACTAAAGACACTAAAGAATATTAAAAGCAGCAAGGGAAAAACAATAAGTAACATACATGGGAACCCCATACATTTAACATCTGATCTTTCAGCAGAAACTCTGCAGGCCAGAAAGGAATAGCAGGATATATTTGAAGTAATGAAATGGAAAAATCTACCAAGGAGATTACTGTACCTGGCAAGGATCTCATTCAAAATTGATGGAGAAATAAAAAGCTTTTCAGACAAGCAAAAGTTGAGAATTCAGTACCACCAAACCAGCATTGCAACAAATGTTAAAGGGATTATATAGTCAAGAAATACAAAAGAAGAAAAAAGATCTATAAAATAAATTCTGATTAATTAAGGAAATGCCAATAAAAACATATATATCAATAATTACTTTAAATGTAAATGGATTAAATGTTCCAACCAAAAGACACAGACTGGCTGAATGGATACAAAAGCAAGACTCATATATATGCTATTTACAAGAAACCCACTTCAGAACGAAAGACACATATAGACTGAAACTGAGAGGATGGAAAAATATATTCCATGCAAATGAGAAGCAAAATAAAGCTGAAGTAGCAATCATCATATCAGACAAAATAGACCTTAAAATAAAGAAGATTATAAGAGATAAAGAAGGACACTACATAAAGCTCAAGGGATCAATGCAAGAGTCGGACATAAGAATTATAAATATTTTTGCACCCAACAGAGGAGCACCCCAATACATAAGACAAACACTAACAGACATAAAAGGAGAAATTGACAGTAACAAAATAATAATATACTTTTAACACCCCACTCACACCAATGGACATATCATCAAAACACAAGATTAATAAGGAAACACAAGTCTGAAATGATATATTATGTGAGATGGATTCATTGATATCTTCAGGACATTCCATCCAAATGAAAAAGAATACACCTTTTTCTCAAGGGCACATGGAACATTCTCCAGGATAGACATCTTGGGTCACAAATCCAACCTCAGTATATTTAATAAAATTGAAACTGTATCAAGCATCTTTTTTGACCACAAATCTTCTCTATGAGACTAGATATCAATTACAAGAAAAAAAACAACTGTAAGAAATACAGACACATGGAGATTAAACAATCCATTTCTAAATAACCAACAGGTTACTGAAGAAATCAAAAGGGAAATCAAAACATTTCTAGAAACAAATGACAATGAAAACACGATCACTCAGAACCTGTGAGGTGCAGCAAAAGCTGTTCTAAGAGGAAAGTTTATAGGAATACAATCCTAACTCAAGAAACAAGACAAACATCAAACAAACTAACTTTACACCAAAAATAACTGAAAAAAAGAGCAAAAAACCCCCAACATTAATAGAATCTAAGAAATCAGAAGTATCAGAGCAGAAATATGTAAAAAGAAATGAAAGAAACAATAGTAAAGATTAATAAAACTAAAAGCTGGTTCTTTGAGAACATAAACAAAATTGACAAACTTTTAGTCAGACTCGTCAAGAAAAAAAGAATCAACAAAATTAGAAATGAATAAGAAGAGGTTACAACAGACAATGCAGAAATACAAGGATTATAACAGACTACTATGAACAACTATATGGCAATAAAATGGATAACCTGGAAGAAATGTACAGATTCTTAGAAAAGTTCAATCTTCCAAGACTGAATCAGGAAGAAATAAAAATTATGAACAATCCAATTGCAAGCACTGAAATGGAAGCTGTGATCAAAAATCTCCCAAAAAACAAAAGCCCAGGACTAGATAGCTTCACAGGAGAATTCTATCAAACATTTAGAGAAAAGCTAATGCCTATTTTTCTAAAACTCTTTCAAAAAATTGGAGAGGAAGGAACACTTGCAAACTCATTCTACAAGGCCACCATCACCCTGATACCAAAACCAGACAAAGACAACACACAAAAATTAAAACTGCAGGTGAATATCACTGATGAACATAGATGCAAAAATCCTCATAAAATTTTAGCAAACAGAATTCAGCGACACATCAAAAAACTCATACACCATGATCAAGTTGGGTTTATTCCAGGGATGCAAGGATTCTTCAATATACGCAAATCAATCAATGTGATACACCATATTAACAAATTGAAAGATAAAAACCATATGATAATCTCAATAGATGCAGAAAAAGCCTTTGACAAAATTCAGCACCAAACTCTTCAAACAATGGGCATAGAAGGAACCTACCTCAACATAGTAAAGGCCATATATGATAAGCCTACAGCAAACCTTATTGTCAATGGTGAAAAGCTGAAGGCATTTCCTCTAAGATCAGGAACAAGACAAGGGTGTCCACTTTGACCGCTATTATTCAACATAGTTCTGGAAGTCCTAGCTACAGCAATCAGAGAAGAAAAAGAAATAAAAGGAATCCAGATCAGAAAAGAAGAAGTAAAGCTCTCACTGTTTGCAGATGACATGATACTATATATACATAGAAAACCCTAAAGATAGTATCAGAAAATGACTAGAGCTAATCAGTGAATTTAGCAAAGTTGCAGGATATAAAATCAATATACAGAAATCACTTGCATTTCTCTATATTAACAATGAAAAATCAGAAAGAGAAATTAGGGAACCAATCCCATGTGCCATTGCAACAAAAAGGATTAAATATCTAGGAATAAATTTACCTAAGGAGGCAAAAGAACTGTACATAGAAAATTCTAAGGTGCTATTGAAAGAAACCAAAAATGACATAAAGAGATGGAGAGATATTCCATGTTCCTGGGTAGGAAGAATCAATATTGTGAAAATGACTATACTACTAAACACAATCTAGAGATTCAATACAATACCTGTCAAATTACCAATGGCATTTTTCACAGAACTAGAACAAAAAATTTCACAATTCATATGGAAACACAAAAGACCCTGAATAGCCAAAGCAGTCTTGAGAAAGAAGAATGGAGCTGGAAGAATCAACCTTCCTGACTTCAGATTACACTACAAAGCTACAGTCATCAAGACAGTATGGTACTGGCACAAAAACAGAAATACAGACTAATGGAACAAGATAGAAAACCCAGAAATAAACCCATGCACCTGTGGGTACCTTATTTTGGACTGCTGCTGCTGCTAAGTCATTTCAGTCATGTCCGACTCTATGCGACCCCATCGATGGCAGCTCGCCAGCCTCTCCCGTCCCTGGGATTCTCTAGGCAAGAACACTGGAGTGGGTTGCCATTTCCTTCTCCAGTACATGAAAGTGAAAAGTGAAAGTGAAGTCGCTCAGTCGTGTCCGACTCAGCGACCCCATGGACTGCAGCCCACCAGGCTCTTCCATCCATGGGCTTTTCTGGGCAAGAGTATTGGAATGGGGTGCCATTGTCTTTTCCTATTTTGGACAAAGGAGGCAAGAATATACAATGGGGCAAAGACAGCCTCTTTAATAAATGGTGCTGGGAAAACTCGACAGCAACATGTAAAATAATAAAATTAGAAAACTTTCTAATACCATACACAAAGATAAACTCAAAATGGATTAAAGACCTTAATATAAGACCAGAAGCGATAAAACTCTTAGAAGAAAACATAGGCAGAACACTCAATAACATAAAGCAAGGTCCTCTAACACCTACCTCCTAGAGTAATGGAAATAAAAACAAAAGTAAGCAAGTGGGACCTGATTAAACTTAAAAGCTTTTGCACAGCAAAGGAAACTATAAGCAAGGTGAAAATACAACCCTCAGAATGGGAGAAAATAATAGCAAATGAAACAACTGACAAAGAATTAATTTCCAAAATATACAAGCAGCTCATACAACTCAATCCCAGAAAAGCAAACAACCCAGTCAAAAAGTGGGAAAAAGATCTAAATAGGCATTTCTCCAAAGACATACAGATCGCTAACAAACACATGAAAAGATGCTCAACATTGTTCATTATTAGAGAAATGCAAATCAAAACTGCAATGAGATATCACCTCACACTGGTCAGAATGGCCATCATCAAAAAGTCTACAAACAATAAATGCTGGAGAGGGTGTGGAGAAAAGGAAATGCTCTTGCACTTTTGATGGAAATGTAAATTGATACAGCCACGGTATGGAGATTCCTTAAAAAAAAACCTCAAAACCACCATATTACCCAACAATCCCACTCCTAGGCATATGCCTTTAGGAAACCAAAATTGAAAAAGACACCTGTATCCCATTGTTCATTGCAGCACTATTTACAATAGCTAGAACATGGAAGCAACCTAGATGTCCATCGACAGATGAATGGATTAAGAAGTTGTGGTACATATACACAATGGAATATTACTTAGCCATAAAAAGGAGTGCATTTGAGTCAGTTCTGATAAGGTGGGTGAACCTAGAACCTATTATACAGAGTGAGGTGAGTCAGAAAGAGAAAGATAAATATCATATTCTAATGCATATATATGGATTCTAGAAAAAATGGTACTGAAGAATTTATTTTCAGGGCAGCAGTGGAGAAACAGACATAGAGAATAGCCTTATGGACATGGGGAGAAGGGAGGAGAGGGTGAGATATATGGAAAGAATAACATGGAAGCTTACATTACCATATGTAAAATAGATATCCAATGGGAATTTGCTGTATGGCTCAGAAAACTCAAACAGGGACTATGTATCAACCTAGAGGGGTGGTTTTGGGGAGGGAGATGGGAGGGAGTTTCAAAAGGGAGGGGAAATATATATACCTATTTCATGTTGAAATGAATATGTATACCTGATTCATGTTGAGATTTGACAGAAAACAACAAAATTCTGTAAAGCAATTATCCTTCAATAAAAAATTAATTAATTTGGAAAAATGAAAAAGAACAGTATATGAAAAATTTTAATAACATATACCAGAATATATATGAATGGCAAATAGGTATATGAAAAACTTACTGAATATCACTATGAAGAAAATGTAAATTAAAGTCACAGTGAAATATTATATCCATCTGATCATCTAATTGATATTGTTATGTTATATTAAATAATTTATAATATAATATTATATTTAAGTATTAGTATATATTTTGATAAATTATGATGTTTATTATATTTATCATCTAAATCAGAAACTGAAATTTAAAAATGACTGATAACACCTAATAATAGCCAGAACATACATCTATATTCAGTGTTGGCAGTAATACCTATAATAGAAAAAACTTGATTATCTAAGCCTATAGAAATTGTCAGTAAATTATTATATCACTTCAAATCAGAATAATTGACAACCAACAAAAATTATGTTTTGAGAGAATTTTAAATGATAGGTTAAAAGCTTATTATATTGAGAAAATATGTCAGATATCAATAATAGTTAATCTTTGTTGGTGTAAAAAATATAATTTTTTTCATAATGCCTTTCCAAATGTTAGCATATATTCCTTACATTATTGACTATATAGAACTTCTCTATCTTTGACTGCAAGAATATAATCAATCTGATTTCAGTATTGACCATCTGGTGAGGTCCATTTGTAGAGTCTTCTCTTGTGTTGTTGGAAGAAGGTGTTTGCTATGACCAGTGCATTCTCTTAGAAAAACTGTTAGCCTATGACTGCTTCACTTTGTACTCCAAGGCCAAATTTGCCTGTTACTCCAGATATCTCTTGACTTCCTACTTTTGCATTCCAGTCCCATATAATAAAAAGGACATCTTTTGGGGGTGTTAGTTCTAGAAGGTCTTGTAGATCTTCATAGAACCATTCAACTTCAGCTTCTTCAGCGTTACTGGTCAGAGCATAGACTTGGATTACTATGATATTGAATGGTTTGCCTTGGAAACAAACCGAGATCATTCTGTCATTTTTAAGATTGTATCTAAGTACTGCATTTAAGACTCTTGTTGAGTATGATGGCTACTCCATTTCCTCTAAGGGATTCTTGCCCAAAGTAGTAGATATAATGGTCATCTGAGTTAAATTCACTCATTCCAGTCCATTTTGGTTCACTGACTCATAAAATGTCGATGTTCACTCTTGTCATCTCCTGTTTGACCACTTCCAATTTGCCTTGATTCATAGACCTAACATTCCAAGTTCCTATGCAATATTGCTCTTTACAGCAACAGACTTTACCTCCATCACCAGTCATATCCACAACTGGACGTTGTTTTTGCTTTGGCTCCGTCTCTTCACTCTTTTGGAGTTATTTCTTCACTGATCTCCAGTAGCATATTGGGCACCTACCAACTTGGGGAGTCCATCTTTGAGTATCCCATCTTTTTGCCTTTTCATACTGTTCTATGGGCTTCTCAAGGCAAGAACACTGAAGTGGTTTGTCATTCCCTTCTCCAGTGGAACACGTTTTGTCAGAAGCTCTATACAGTCAGCAAAAACAAGACCAGGAGTTGACTGTGGCTTAGACATTGAACTCCTTATTGCCAAATTCAGACTTAAATTGAAGAAAGTAGGGAAAACCACCAGACCATTCAGGTATGACCTAAATCAAATCCCTTATGATTATACAGTAGAAGTGACAAATAGATTCAAGGGATTAGATCTGATAGACAGAGTGCCTGAAGAACTATGGATGGAGGTTTGGGACATCGTACAGGAGGCAGTGACTAAGATCATTTCCAAGAAAAAGAAATGCAAAAAGGCAAAATGGTTGTCTGTGGAAACCTTACAGATAGCTGAGAAAAGAGAAATGAAAAGCAAAGGAGAAAAGGAAAGATATACCCATTTGAATGCAGAGTTCCAGAGAATAGCAAGAAGAGATAAGAAAGCCTTCCTCAGCAATCAATGCAAAAAATAGAGGAAAACAATAGAATGGGAAAAACTAGAGATATTTTCAAGAAAATTAGAGATACCAAAGTGGATGGCTCAATAAAGGACAGAAATGGTATGGACCTAACAGAAGCAGAAGATATTAAGAAAAGGTAGCAAGAATACACAGATGAACTACACAAAAAAGATCTTTATGACCCAGATAATCATGATGGTGTGATCACCAAGCTGGAACCAAACATCCTGTAATGCAAAGTTAGGTGGGCCTTAGGAAGCATCACTACGAACAAAGCTAGTGGAGGTGATAGAATTCCAGCTGACCTATTTCAAATCCTAAAAGATAATGCTGTGAAAGGGCTGCACTCAAAATGCCAACAAATTTGGAAAACTCAGCAGTGGCCACAGAACTAGAAAAGGTCAGTTTTCATTCCAATCCCAAAGAAAGGCAATGCCAAAGAATGCTCAAACTACCGCACAATTGCACTCATCTCACACGCTAGCAAACTAATGCTCAAAATTCTCCAAGCCAGGCTTTAACAGTATGTGAACCTGAACTTCCAGATGTTCCAGCTGGATTTAGAAAACACAGAGGAACCAGAGATCAAATTGCCAACATCCATTGGGTCATAGAAAAGGGACGAGAATTCCAGAAAAACATCTACTTCTGCTTTATTGATTATGCCAAAGCCTTTGATGGTATAGATCACAACAAACTGTGGAAAATTCTGAAAGAGATGGGAACACCAGACCACCTGACCTGCCTCTTGAGAAATCTGTATGCAGGTCAAGAAAGAACAGTTAGAACTGGACAAGAACAACAGACTGGTTCCAAATAGGGAAAGGAATATGTCAAGGCTGTATATTGTCATCCTGCTTATTTAACTTCTATGCAGAGAACATCGTGTGAAATGCCAGGCAGGATTAAGCACAAGCTGGAGTCAAGATTGCCGGGAGAAATACCAATAACCTCAGACATGCAGATGTCACCACCCTTATGGCAGAAAGTGAAGAGTAGCTAAAGAGCCTATTGATGAAAGTGAAAGAGGAGAGTGAAAAAGCTGGCTTAAAACTCAGCATTCGAAAAACTAAGATCATTGGCATCCAGTTCCATCACTTCTTGGCAAATAGATGGGGAACAATGGAAACAGTGACAGACTTTGATTTCCTGGGCTCCAAAATCACTGAAGATGATGACTACAGCCATGAAAGTAAGAAGTTTGCTCCTTGGAAGGAAAGCTATGACCTGAATTTGAGCAATCTCTGGGAGACAGTGGAGGATAGAGGAGCCTGGTAGGCTATAGTCCATGCGGTTGCAAATACTCAGGTGTGACTTAGCGACATGAACAACAACAAAAACAATGGCAGTAGTGCTCAAAATGTGGTGTGTATCCCTGCTTGTCTCTGGAGTCAAAAACTATTTCATAATAATATTAAGAGATTATTTACCTTTTTCATAGTGTGACAGTAGCACTGATATTTCAAAAATAATAGCAGGTAAAACTTCTAGTGCCTTAGTGTGAATCGAAATAGTTGCACAAAACTGTACCCATTGTTACTTGTATTCTTTGTTACCACTTACTCACTCCAAACAAATAAATAAAGAATATATATTATATATATAATATGTATAAAGTAAATTAATATATTTATTTACTATAAAGTAAATTATATAAATAAAGTAAATAAAAATATTTGCTTTAGAATGTCCATAAAGAAGCAACAGAGATTGCTTTATCAAATCTTAGTCCTTGAGTTCATGTGTTTTTAATATTTTCTATGACACAATAGGAAACAAACCTAAAGTATACAAAGAATGGTGATTGTTTTAAGGACAAGAACTTGGACTATTCTTGTATTGAAATTCAAGCTTAACACAGTCTGCCAATACTTAAAGACTTATCTGATAAAGTTAATTTAGTGTTATAGAATGTGATTTTTTTTTAAATGTTACATGATGAATGGGTTTACATTTGGAAGAACTATATAGCTCATTGAAACAGTATTTTCTAAACAACCAGAGAATGATCATATAAAGTTATGCTTGGATGAAAGATCCATCCAAAGTGCAAGAAAGGCCTTTAAACTAACAGAATAGGAAAAGTTCACTGATAGTTTCAGATTCCATATTGCAACTAACTTTTAAAAAATTATTTATTTTTGATTGATGATTAGTTTTCAATATTGGTTTGATTTCTGTCATACATCAACATGAATTAACCATAGGTGTACATATGTCCCCTCCTTCTTGAGTCTCCTGCCCATTCCCACTCCTCTAGGTTATTACAGAGCCCCCATTTGAGTTCTCTGAGTCATAGAGCAAATTCCCATTGGCTATCTATTTACATATGTTAGTGTATATGCATCCATGCTAATCTCTCCATTTATCTCACCCTCTTCTCCTCCACCCTTTTCCATAGTTTGTTCTTTATGTCTGTGTCTCCATTGCTGCTCTGTGAATAGATTAATCTGTACCATCCTTCTAAATTCCATATATATGTGTTAGTATATGATGTTTGTTTTTCTCTTTCTGACTTACTTCACTCTGTATAATATGCTCTAGGTTCACCCACCTCATTAAAACTGACTTAAATGTGTTCCTTTTTATGGCTGAGTAGTATTCCTTTGTATATATGTACCACAACTTCTTTAGCCTTTCATCTGTTGATGGACATCTAGGTTGCTTCCATGTTCTAGCTATTGTAAATAGTGCTGCAATGAACATTGGGGTACATGTGTCTTTTTCAGTTCTGGTTTCTTCAGGATATATGACTTGAGGTTGTATTGCTGGGTCATAAATGGCAACCCACTCCAGTACTCTTGCCTGGAAAATCCCATGGAAGGAGGAGCCTGGTAGGCTTCAGTCTATGCGGTCGCGAAGAGTCAGACACGACTGAGTGACTTCACTTTCGCTTTTCACCTTCATGCATTGGAGAAGGAAATGGCAACCCACTCCAGTGTTCTTGCCTGGAGAATCCCAGGGACGGGGGAGCCTGGTGGGCTGCCGTCTATGGGGTCGGACAGAGTCAGACACGACTGAAGTGACTTAGCAGCAGCATGGTGGTTTTACTCTTAGTTTTTTAAGGAATCTTTGTGCTGTCCTTCATAGTGGCAATATCAATTTACATTCCCACCAGCAGTGTAGGTGCAACTAACTTTTAAGAAGCTAGTGTTAAAATATTCTGTCCTTCTTCAACCATGAGTATGAGGTAGGTTTATATGTGTGTGTGTGTGTGTGTGTGTGTATGTATGTACGTATATATATATATTTCAACCAAAATAGCATATTACAGTGGATTGAATACAGAAGTGAATATGATAATCCACTGAAGTGATTCTCAATAAATTCCTGAGTTCCTGTGTTTAGAAGCCCCACAGGTACTATTTCAGATAAATGAGGATTATGATCATATTTCTGGTACATTTATTCAACAAAGCAAAGGAAACAGCCTTTTCTTACAAAATTATCTTACTGAGATATTTCCTCTATTGCCTTACATATTGGAAAGAAAAAATCAATTGTAACTGTTTTTTGGAAGTTATCCTAATGTTATTGACCCCAATATCAAATACATATTATTCCAGTACATCAGTCAGGATGTGTTCAGCAACATATAAAACCAAAATTTCAGTGAAAAAGTTTATTTGTTCTTACATAAAAAGTTATGATAGATCCTCTAAGGCTGGTGCCGTGGTTGCGCAAGATGGTCAGTGTTGTGGGCATGTTACATCTTTCTGCCTTGGCTTCCTTAGCTTATGATTTTAACCTTCATGTTTAGAAGGGAGCCACTGTACTGCACATGCTCCAGGCAGAAGAAGGTGGCAAGGGAGCAGAGAATATCAGAACTGTTCATTAGCTTTTCACCTCAGTGGCCTGAACTGCGATGCATGACTACTCACAGCTGAAAGAAATGCTGAGACATTGAGTTTTAATTTTCACTGTCCTGTGGCTGTGGTGGGCAGGGGAGAGATGGGTTTGAAACACAGGTTGGATCAGGCAGTCTAAGTGTCAGTGGTATCTAGTAAGAACAGAAGGAATGGAAAGAAAAAGAATAGCCCCAGTCTAGCTGACTAGCCCCAGAAAAAATTGAAGCAGGTGTGTACTTCCTCCTGGGTGAAGTGAATAACAATAGGATTGACAGGGTGGCCGAAGGTGCTACTAACTATACAAACATATTCTATTGAGAAGCAGAGTAAATGCAGAACTTAACATTCTTAAAATCAAGAAGAAAAAGAGCCAGCTTTCAATTTGCCTTGTAGGAAGAACAATGATCATTTTAGGATTTATAACCTAATTACAGAATAGAAAAATTTGCAGCTGCAAAACTTTTTTATGTGGCCTGCAGCATGCAAGGGGGCTAAAAGAAGGAAACACTAAATGATGTCTGTGAGCCAGTCCTTACTAGAGACCGTTATCTGAAGATGACACCACAGATCCAGAACCAGTAAGGAAGGCTTCATTCCTTCCACATTCACTGTTTATCGAGCAGAACTGTGTGTCTGGTCTCTAGAGTTGGCATGAAGCAGTGAGTACGGTAGTCAAACATGACACTAGTGGTAAGAACCCGCCTGCCAGTGCAGGAGAAGCAAGAGTTGCAGATTCAGCCCCTGGGTCAGGAAGAGCCCCTGGAATAGGAAATGGCAACCTACTCCAGTATTCTTGCTTGGAAAATTCCATGGACAGAGAAGTCTGGTGGGCTACAGTCCACGGGGTCGCAAAGAGTCGGACACAACTGAGCCCACACCACACACACACACAATAAGTAAGGTTTAGGTTTTCATCTCAATGAACTCAACATCCCAGAGAAATATGCTCAGAATCTTTGCCCATTTCATTATTTATAGAGTTTTGATGAGCCAACTGATGTAAAACTGTATAAAAAAAGTCTTGTTCTGACATCAGAAACTTGGACCTTATTTTATATACTTGATGCTATAAGATAGTTTGCTCTGCAGTTAGGGCACCAAGTACATAATAAATGACTTAGTGACTCTTACTGGATAAGAGCCTGAAGATAATTTTCTTGAAGCCAAATTCTTGGAAATTATTTTAAAGTCAGAAAGAGAGAAGAGAGCCATATAACTTTGCTCAAAACAGGTTATTAATTGTTCCTGCAACAAGAGGGGGAATTTGAGAACAAAGATTGGCCTGGAAGTTTCTTTCAGCTAAAGGAAGTGACTAAATTTTAATTTTCTTTCTTGGAAGAAGATAGAAATATGTAGAATACTTAATATTTGAAGACTGAAATTAGATGCTTTCATAAGCTTTCCAAAATTTCAGTGGTAGAAAATAATTGTATATATAATATTTTGTCATATGCTGTTTTTTTAATCTTGTTTTTATAATAAAATTTTTCAGCCAAAATTTATTTGAAGCAGCTGTTAAACTTCTTGATGAGTTTTTCTGGTTTTAAATCTGCTTTTAGTCCCAAATAAAACCAAATACCTACTCAGATATTTGAAACAGTTTACCAAGATTAAATATACCCCAACCGTAACATTTTTGTGGGTTTGAAATTCTAAATTCTGCTTTCAAGGCTATTTCAAAAATCTTTAATTTGGGAAGAAAGGAGATAAAGAAATTTGTGAGTTTATGTGGCCTTTTGGGGAAGTTGGAAGGATAGACATATAATACTTCAGCCATGTTCTGTCTTGCTGTGTGTATTTGGTTGTGTCTGACTCTCTGCGATCCCATGGACTGTACCCCACCAGGCCCTCTGTCCATGGAATTTTTTCAGGCAAGAATACTGGAGTGGGTTGCCATTTCCTCCTCCAGGGACTCTTCCAGACCCGGAATCAAACCGATGTCTCTTTGTGTCCTGCACTGGCAGGCATATTCTTTACCACTGAACCACCTGGGAAGCCCACTTTAGCTATACCTCCAGGGGGCACCAGTGGTAAAGAATCCACCTTCAGTGGAGACAGAGAAGTGGGTTTAATCCCTGGGTGGGGAAGACTCCCTGGAGGAGGGCATGGCAACCCACTCCGGTATTCTTGCCTAGAGAATCCCATGGCTCGAGGGCTACAGTTGAAAAAGTCACGCACGCCTGAGCGACTAAGCACACTATTGAAATTTCCAAGCTTTTCAACCCAGAGAGGCCCACTAATAAGTCAACTCAGCTTCTGTATAACCTTGGATGCAATATTGTAGCATTCATTTCTTTATACCCATTATAGTATTGGAGTATCTTGTAGTATGAACCTCTTTATTATGAAAAATTTGTGCTTGTTTTGGAGGGGGACGCTCAATTAAATATATATTGGGAAACCTTTATTAATATCAATTCTCTGCTTAGTTTTAAGTCTAAGCTAACGTTATTTCTGGTTCTGCATCTGTTACTCTAATGAAGCAATTACTTCAACAGCTGAAACTTTATTTTCTTTATTCTTCACTTGTTAATTCTGTTAAAAGTTCATACGTCTATAGTAAAATTTAGACTTTAATTTTAAAAAGTCGTTTTGCTTGTGTGTAAAAGCCAAGGTATTTTTAGTATGGATATCTAGTGTTAGTATAATGAATACAGATTTTGAATTCAATGAAAAAGAGAGGGGGAAAACATAGAGGCCTGGAGTGAAGAAGATCTGAACTTTGTCCCAATTGTGCCATCAACCAATTGTTAATCTTCCTTAAACTCTGTTTCTTCATATAAAAGAGTTGGGATATTGAGACAAAATATCTATAAGGTTTTGTGTATTTTTCAAATTTCATAAATCTCCTAAGTATTAGAGAACAGACTATATATTATTTGCTATTGATGTATCTTTAAGTCTTTCCAGGATATTAGCACCCCGATGTTACAACATCATGGGGTACTTTATACCTTACAAACGTGCATATTATATACACAGATTATTATCTATTATCTCTTTAGGCATTATCTTCCAAATAGACTTAATTCTAGGGACTAAAACAAATTGTTTAATGGGAATGTTTCCATTGAATAAAGAATAAGATTTGCACTTCCAAAGTCTCATCTAGTATTTTTGTAAAATATATGACCTATTATATCTAAATTCAAGGCACACTTAACAGTCATCAAAACTGTTCAGCTCTTCATGAAATTAAAAGGAAGCTACACATTACAGCTTAGAAAGCAAATGTATAAATTTTGCAAAAATCATACCCATGACCCCACCCTTTTTCACTGACATCAGGTATCAAAATTTAATTTTATCCAGGGCCCTGCTTCTGGCAACATCTGTTCAATATTTACTAGTACCAATCATTTCAGTTTTCTTAAAATCTACTTCTAAAGATAAACTTGATTTCATAGGACTCTAACCCTCTTTGTTGAAATTATCATCTACATTACTTAGATTACAGAAGTGTGTTTTTAATGAAAAACTTCATAGGAGGTTATTTAGATGATTATTTCAGAATATACTAGTGGGAGTATATTAGCATTTCCCTTTTATTGTTGTTCACAAGTGATTGTGATGGTTTTACCCTGTCCACAATAGTTTATCGTTCTTCTGCTGACTTTTTCCTGAGTTTCAGATTGACACCCCAAGCCCTCTCAGGTAATAAAACTGTTGTAATTGTCCTCGGGGGCATCTTTATTTAATCTCTAACAAGTTGTGCAAGAAGCACACATATGCACACACACAAACTCATTCACAAATACAAACATACCTGTCATTCCATGACTTTCATACGCCTTTGCACTTTTAAACATTACTCTCTTCTCTCCTTTCATGTACTCAGTAAGCTTTTATTGGGCACCTTTTATGTACCGGGCACTGTGCTAAGTGTTGTGGACCTAAAGGTAAATATTCCGTGTTTTTTACCCTTAAGCACAGCGCAGTCTAGTGGCTAATACAGACATAGAACTGACAGTGTGTAGTGATTAGGTGCTATAAGTGAGGTAAGTGCAAAGTGCAAAGATACAGCAGAGTTGGAAGGCTATCTAGGGAAAAAATTCAAAAACTGAAAGTCAGAGTGAAGGCAGGAGTCTGGTGCTACATATTTAAAGATACTGTAGAGCTGGGACCTGGCATTCTCTTGAGCCTCAGGGGAATCCTGGTTATTCTCCCACAGTGTGTGACCCCCATACAAAAGATGATTATCAGAGCCTCCTAGCTTGCCAACACAGCTCATCCATTCTCATTTCTCAGATGAAAACCCCTCTCACTCTTGGGCTCCTGCATCTGGTTACCGTCTCTTACCTTCCATCTGGCTCTTGTTCACCAACACCCTTGTCGTTCCTCGGCTTTCACCAAGAACTTCAGACTCTGATCATCATTTCCCCTTGCCACTGTTTTCCTGGTCAGTTTCAACGCAGTGCCTATGACCCCATCTACCCAACTTTCTTCACAGTTCTCCAATCTCTTTGATGCCAGGGACCAGCACCATACTCCAGACCCCTCCTGGACTTCATCAGCATCCTCTTCTTTTCCTGTTATGGATTCATAAACTCTTGGCAGTTCCTTCCCCTCACATTTCTCTGAATCCCTTATTTCCTGCACTCCATTTTACTTGGGCACATGAAGAACACCAATGCTTTTTACTTTCCTTTTTATCTCTGTCCTTCCCCCTCTGTTTTCTGTTTCTGACTTGCATCTCCCTAAGCCCCAGAAGCTCATGAATGTATCACTTGAGCCCAGGTGTGCCTGTTGTGGTACCCTGAGAGGAAAACACGATGCTTAGCTCATTCTTTCCTCTGCTCTTGCACCTGAGGATCTTGGCACAACTGGAGAGAAGGAACAAACACATGTGGTGACATATTTGTGGTCTCCAACTTGATGCAGACCCCTGCTCTCTTTCCCAGCCCTACAAAAATCATTTTACACTTCCACGAGTCTCCTCGATGCCCTGACTTGCTGTTTTACCTACTACTTTCTACAGATGACTAAAATCCGAATTCACAAGAGAACAGTGACCATCAGACCAGCAACTCTTTGACTTTTTGACCTCCTTAAGCCAAGGTCTGTATGTATCACAAGCTTTCCTTTCCATTTTAGTGGGAGGCGAGACACCCACCTCTGATGAAGGCTGTTCTCTCCACCTTTACCCGGTTCCCATTTCTTCCTGTTGATCAGTTGCCTTCTCTCTTCTCTAGTCAGCCTTTCATTGCCTTGTTCAAACTTGAACATTAACATTCAGGTTTCTCTGATGAAAACACTGGGACCCTTTTCTGATTCTGTTTGCTACTCCATCTACTTCTTTTTTTTTTTTTTTCATCTACTTCTTTTCTTTCTCTTCTTTTCATACCTAAGTGTCCACCAAATAAAAGAAAAAGAGACCATGCACTCTCAGCTTCCAGAGTCCTCACCTTCCACCCATGCATTGATTTTGTTGCTCAGTCACTCAGTCGTGTCTGACTCTTTTTGTGACCCCATGGACTACAGCACACAAGGCTTCCCTGTCCTTTACTATCTCCTGGAGTTTGCTTAAACTCAAGTCCGTTGGGTCGGTGATACCATCCAACCATGTCATCCTGTCACCCACTTCTCCTCCTGCCCTCAATCTTTCCCAGTATCAGAGTGTTTTTCAGTGAGTCAGCTCTTCACATCAGGTGGCCAAAGTATTGGCGCTTCAGCATCAGTCCTTCCACTTGTTTGGTTTTATACAAATGTGCCCACATTATTGGTATTCTTCTGTAACTTGTTTCCTTTGTTGTTTTTACTCCATATTAGCTCTGTGCAATTTATCTTCACTGATACAGGGTGACTGGTTTGTAATGCATTACATCATGGCAGTTTACTATAATGGACATTATTTTCAGTTATTGCTGTTATTACATTGAGCAGCATAGAATTGCAGCTTTTGTAGGTTAAAAATATATGATTATCAGGTTTAAGTATGGTTTAGCCTCTGCAAACAGCGCTGCTGTAAACATTCTTGTACATATCTTCTTATATTTATGAATATATCTCTCAGTTTAGGTCTTTTAAAATGTATTTTTAAAAGTATGAATTTCTCCATGAAAGGGTTGACCATCTTTTGTTAAAATGGTTCCTAATTACCTACATTTTTTTTTTATAATTTACATTTTCTTTTTAACTTTATTGATTTTATATGGTCACTGACCTAAGCTCTTTTATTATTTCAAATCATTTGAAGCTTTCTTTTGGGTTTTTTATGAAGGCAGTGATGTCTTCTACAAATGAGATTTCTTTCTATACTCTTTATATCCTTACATATTTTTCATTCTCTTATTTTCTTGTACTTCCTGGGATCCTCAGTTCAAGGCTAGTGTGTGTGGTAACAGTAGGCATCTTCTTTTGTTCTACTTTTTAAAGAGAATTATTTTACCATTTATCAATGACTATGATGTTTCCTGTGCAATTATTATAGATCCTTTTGCCAGTTAGGAAACTATCCTTCAATTCCAAGTTTACTAAGAATTTGTAATACAAGTGAATATTGTCTATTTTATCTGCATAAATGAAATGATTTTATGGTTTTCAGCATTTTTCTGTGTATTTATATTAATAGCTTTTAAAATATTATCTAGCTTTTTATTTCTTGGATAACACCAACTTAGTAATGTATATGTGTGTGTGTGTCTCTGTGTGTGTGCTTTAAAATATTCATTTTTATTTATTTATTTGGCTGTGCTGGGTCTTCATTGTAGCTGTGTGGGATCCTTCATTTGTGGCATGTGGGATATTTAGCTGTGGCATGTGAACTCTTAGTTGCGGTATGTAGGCCCTAGTTCCCTGACCAGGGATCCAACGAGGGCCCCCTGCACTGGCAGGATGGAGTCTTAGCCACTGACCCACTAGGGAAGCCCTTGTGTGTGTTAATTGAGACCTATAATTTTTCCTTTGAAATTTTCATTACTGGGTTTTGAAATCAAGATTATTATAACAACCTTATAAAACAAGTGAAGAGAGGAGTGTGCCATTTTTTTGTTTTTTTGGAAGAACTTATGTGATGTTGGCATTATTTGCTCCTCAGATATCTAGTAGAATTTGTTGTCAAACTGTAGACTCGAGTTTTTTTTGGTGAGTGAAGATGATGGTTTAATTTCTTCACTGGTTATAGGATCATACAGATTTTCTAGCTCTTTCATAAATCAGTTTTGTAACAGAAAATTTTCTATAAATACACTCATTTCATCTACACTGTCATAATCTAAAGTCTATAACATTCTGCGAACTATTTTATCTGTAAGTTGCTTGTTTTGATATAGAATTTTTCATAATTGTTTAGTTCTAAAATTTCCTGATACCCATTTTGATTGCCTTGTGTTAATTAGAAGTATTTTCAGATTTCTAAGGATGAGTCTATTCCTAATCTTCAAACTTAATTTTATTGAAGTTAGAGAATGTGACCCATATCATATCAAATATTTCATATTTATTAAACCAGTTTTATAGCTTATTACATGGTTTTTATATATTTATATAGTTAATACATACCATGTGTGCTTATAAATTATCTATTGTCTCTAATTGTATTGTGCTTTACATAATACAGTTAGTTCAAGCATGTTATTTGTTTTCTCAAAGTCTTTTATCTCTTACTGATAAGATTTTTTTGATCAATTTGATCTATCAATTGCCATGTAATATGTCTCAACATTGCCAACTATGATCTGTGACTCTCTCCTGCTAATTTTTACTATATACATTTTCAATTGTGAAATTTAGTGTGTGGGATATTTTTATCATTAGGTAGTGAGATCCTCTAACTGAAATACTGCTTTTTACCTTAAGGTCTATTTTATCTGACATTATTATAATCACATTAAATTTTGTTCACTATTTCATTGTTAAAAATGTTTGTTTATATTTTAGATTCCTGGTATATATTGATTAATTTATGCCATCTTATTTTGTTCTCTGTATTCATGCTTAGTACAGTTTAAAATGAATCTGTATCTTTTTGAACTTTATACAAGGACTTTAGCTTGCTTAAACTCTAATCATGCTCTTTCTGACTTACTCACTGTTTTAGTTTTATCTTGTTTTTTTTTTTGTCCCAACTTCTTTGTGCTGAACACACCCTCAGGTAACCCCCTATGAGTCATGGCTTTGGATAATTCTCTCCCCTTGAGCGTGGGCAGAATTATGCCTTGCTTCTAACTGATAGAATATTGTAAAAATAATGGGATGTCACTCCCTTGATAAGATTACATTATATGGCAAAGGTGATGGGAATGTTACTGTGTTACATTATAGTCTGGTGAGAGATTCTCCTTACTAGCTTGAAGAAATTTGCAGCCCTATTGTGAGGGGGTGTATGAAATGGGAAGGCCTCTAGGAACTAAAGGTGGTCCCTAGCTGGCAGCCAGTAAAAGGTCTGGGCCCTCAGTAATAAAGCCTCAGGGAAATTATTCTGCTACAGATGTGGATGAGCTTGAAGGGGATCATTCTGCTGTGGGCTGTCCAGATGAGCTCGCAGCTTTGTTTATACCTTGATTTCAGCCCTGTGATGCCCAGATCAGAGAACCTGTTAAACTGGGTCCCAATTCATGATCCCTGGAAACTTAAGGAAAACACGTATGTGTGGTCTTAAGCCACTGAATTTGTGGCATATGTCATTACTCAGTAACAGAAAATGAATACACTCTCAAATTAGACTTTACTGTTTTATAGAGTTAGTACGTGTTTGTGTGCATGTATAGTCACTTCAGTCGTTCCGATTCTTTGCGACCCTATTGGGGGTAGCCCACCAGGCTCCTCTCTCCATGGGATTCTCCAGGCAAGAATATTGGAGTAGGTTGCCATTTTCTCCTACAGGAGATCTTCCTGACCCTGTGTCTTCTGCATTGGCAGGCAGGTTCTTAACCACCCAGGTTCCAGTGCCACGTGGGAAGCCTAGATTCGCTTATATTTACCACTTTATTTGCTACCTTTTCTTCTTAAAGTCATTACTTTTTTCTGAAATCATTTTCCTTTCCCTTGAAGTATGTATTTTAGAATATTCTATAGGGAGGAACTGCTTGTAGGAAATTTTTTGATTTAGTTTTTTCTCGAAGTTTTATTCTACTACCATACAATTCTAAGTCTATAGCTTAGAATTGTAATTTTTCCATAAATTTGATATTATCTCACAGTTTGGGGGCTTCCATTGTTGTCATTTAGAATTCAGTTATCATTCTAATTTTTTTTTTTTTATATATAATGTTTTTCTCTCTGGGTTTTTAAAGTTCTGTGGCATTTGTATTCTACAGCTTGGTTAAAGTTGGGATTATTTTGCTCTCTGAATCTGAGGATTCCTGTCATCTGGAATTTCTCTGCTATTTTGCCCTTCAAAATAATTTCTCTAATTTTATGCTATTTCTTTTTGGGATTCTGATTTGACTTGTGTTACCTGAATCATGTATGCCTCTTAATTGAGCTTATATTCCATCTGTCTGTCTGTGCTCTCTTGGGACTAATTGTTTTAGGTCTCTGTTTCTAGTTTAGTCATTCTTCAGTCACATCTAATAGGCTAAATAGACAGTTATTGTTTTTATTAATTCCTGATTTTATGTCTGTATGTCCAATTTATTTTTATTCCAAATAATGTTATCTTTATAGTCACTTCTTCTTATTCATACATTTGATTTTTTGTGTGTTTTACTTTAAATGATTACATATTAATTTCATGCTGTAAACATGACAGCTGTAATTAATATCACAACTCTTTCTTGGTCGAATTTTGTGTTTAGCTTTTCTGTTGATGTTTACTCCTACTCCTTCTTTCCTAGTTTACTTTGTACTTAAGTTCTGTGGTGACCCGGGAACTTGATACACGGAAAAATTGAGGCTTGATTTGATGGTTGATTTGTCTAGAGAAAGTTATCATTTGCTTTTGACAGGAACTTAGGGAAGCTTTAAGACAGGGATTGCCTTTTCAGACTACACAGGCAGTGAGATATGACACCCTAGATTGTATGAGGACTAGCTAGGGCTTATGAACCCACAGATATTTTGTTTGTTTCTTCATTCAAGGCAGATTTAATTTATTTGGGCATTTTTTTTCTAATTTACACTTTCACTGAAGATGCAATTCTTCACAGATCCCAGAACTGAATTCCAGCTCTCCTGTCAATGCAGATCTGATTTTGTCAAGGTCAAAACCAGAGCTCTGAAATTAATTAGGTTTCTGAAATTAACAGATGCTTTTGGTGCTTATAACTCTTTGAGTTGATTCTTCCCAGAACTTTTGGCCTCTTATGACTTAGGTAGTTTCTTTTACTCTTGCCAACTTGGCCATGCATTAAAATATGTTTTTAATTTTGTATCTACTACTTTTGGGAGCTAGGATAAGCAGCAGGATCATTTTTCAGGATATTTACTCTGCCAATATTGTTGGAAAAGGAAGTTTCTGTCTACTCTTCACCTTCCTGTAACCAAGGTTTGCCCTTAGCATTTTGTAGAATCTGCCTTGTTCAGGTCACTAATGACATCGTAAGTCCTAAATAAAATGAAGGCATCAGACCTTTTCTCACTTTGCAGTCTTACAAACTATTGTTCACTTTCTCCATGAATTTCTCTTCTTCGGTATTATCTGATGCCTCTCTCATATTCCATAGGCATGCACACTGACACACCAGTTTGAAATTTGCCACTATCAACTCCTAGGATGATATTTTCACACTATTTTCTGAATAATGTCTGCTAAGAAATATTCCAAACCAAGCACATTTTCCTAACCCTCTTTCTGTTCAACAGGCTACTGGCTATACATCTCAATGCCTCTCTTTCTTATTGCACAAATGGCTTGTCTCTCAAGCCTGTTCTGTCATTCATCTAATCTAAAAATGCACCAGCCCATTTGAGAACTGGCTTGGTACTTAAAATCCTATCACTTCCTGATTTTATTGTACCCTGCTTCACGGTTGATTGATCTGCTGTGAATTACCAGTGAATAAATGGCTAGGTGCTGGTTTTAGTGGCAACCGTCCAATTCTACAGTAGCGATAAAAGACAGCTTCAATAAAGCTCTTGTTGGAATGATTGGGGTGGAAGTTCCAGAGTTATAAGTCACTTCACCACCAGAACATCAGCTTGAGGTCTGGTTTTCAGCTGTGTCCCTGAGGCAGGATGTAGGATCATCCATGACTCTAGAAATGGCTAGTAGAGCGGGTAGCTTGGGGCCACTCTGAATATTCCTATGATACCTACCTCTCCGTGTTTTGTAGTAAAGTATCTTTTTATATAAAATTTGTAAATTATGCTCATCAAAGGATATTTGATTGGAAATGTTAGTAGAGAGGGAATGTCACTGAATATCAGATGATAAGATCTGGACTTACAGCTTTAGCAGTTGGCAAGAAACTGGAATGAAGACTGTGCTGAGGAAGGCCCCCATCTGTACCAGCAGCAGACCTGTCTGGTCCAATTTCCCCTTCTGCTCCAGCTCCTGAGTTGCAGGCTCCTTCTCTGACTCCTCATTCACTCTGTCCTCTAAATAGTCCTCTTCCTGCAGTCTGTGTGTTCCCAGTCATCTCTTCTCACTCCACCTAAGCTCCTTATGTACAGTTCTTGATGCCAGATTTACCCTCATGATTCCCATGCATGTGCTGTTAGCTCTGATGGCCATCTGAGTTTAAGGTACAATTTCAAATTCTTTCTGGTTATTTTGTTTAGAGGCACCAAAAATTCAACATGGACTATAGCCTGCCAGGCTACTCTGTCCCTGGAACTCTCAAGGCAAGAATACTGGAGGGGGTAGCCATTTCCTTCTCCAGGAGATCTTTCTGACCCAGGGGTTGAACCCTGGTCTCCCACATTGTAGGCAGATTCTTCACTGTCTGAACCACCATGGAAGCCCCAAATTCAACATGACTGAAATTGAACTTTCTCCCTACTTGTCAGCTGTCAGTTATTATCATACCAGCACTGAATAAAATCTCTTAGTACTGTATTCCTTTCAAATTGCTCTATGAAGTTAAAGAAAGCCTAAATATAGCCAAGGAATAAACCATCTTGCCTAATCATTTATTGTAATTTTACCCACAACTCCAGTTGTTTTTGATGCAAGATGTTCTATTGTTCACCTCTAAGTAAAAAAATTAAGCATGCTTTGTAATTTCTAAGTTCCTCTTAACCTTGAAGATTTACTCTCACCTCTAGGTTTACAGCTAAGTTCCTCATGGCTGATACTGCTGAAAGCTTCATTTAATAAAATGTTAATGTTTATATAAAACAAATTATTTCACTAGAATTGTTTAATTGAAAAAAAAGATTTAATGATAAAGACAGAAGCCAATATTAAATCTCTAAGTAATTGTAGACAATAGACAGGAAGAAAATAACCCCAAACCACTGGCTTCCCACAACTCTAAACCCAACATCTCTCACTTCCTGCTTGAAGCAAAGAAAGCAGAGGGACTTCATTCCGTATGTTGCCATGGTCACAAGATAAATATGAGGTGTTATCATTTCTAAATCAATAAAGATGGTTCTGCTGCTCCTTTGGCAGCTGTTTGAGCCAGCCACTTCCTCTTCCCAACTCCAGTCAACAGTTCTCACATCTTCTGAGAAAATAAGTGGATGATATTTCCGCGAGACTCTGCTACTGAGGTTGCCCACATTCAGGTAAAAGCACAGGAAATGGCTAAACCACTAAAAAGCCATTCCTGAAAAACAGAAGTAGAAAAAAGAATTTTACACATAAAAAAGAGAAGTTGAGGTGTTGTAGGGGAGGGGGGGAGGAGACAACTCCGTGAACATCCTCTCAAGATAAAATAAAATTGAAGTGTCTGCTGCTATATTGGCAGAAGCCAAGACCCGTCTTTTTATAGCCACTCAGAGTGTCTTCAGGATTTCCAAGTGTTTAGATATCTTCAACTTCAGCACCTGGGGCAACAGGAAGGGTGTAGACAACCCTGTTAGCTGTGCCCTTTGGAAAGGAAACTGGGTGAGCTCTTCAGTACTGCTTATCATTTCCCTTTTGTGAAGATAGGAAGAATTTAGTGACCTTTCCATGTAGCTTTATTTGAGTTCCATGTGAGAGCAAAAGAAGAACATGATCACATTTCTTTTACATTTATTAGGTTTTTAAGGTCTGCTTTTGCATTCCCTGGTGGCTCAGTGGTAAAGAATCTGCCTGCCAATGTAGGAGACATAGGTTCAATCCCTGGGTGGAAAAGTTCCCCTGGAGAAGGAAATGGCAACCCACTCTGGTATTCTTGCCTGGGAAATCCCATGGACAGAGGAGCCTGGTGGGCTATGGTTCATGGGGTTTCAAAGAGTTTGAGGCAACTTAGTGATTAAACAACAACACAAGGTCTGCCTTAGGAGAAAATGAGCCAAGAAGAAAATAGTAGTACGTATGCTTCAGGAAAAAAAAAAAAAGATAGTCCTAGTCTCACAATTGACTGTCTGCCGTGATGAACGTTGAGATTGGCATTCAGGTTACTGGGTCTTATTTCTTTGTGTCTTAAGTTTTATTGTGTAGATGTTGAGTAATAAGGTGAGAGAAAGAGAGAGAGAGGATATGAATTCACAGTATTCATTGCTGCTTGATTTAATTTGGACTGGAAAGGATAGAGGGTTGCTACAAAGAAAACCAGAAGACGTAGAATAGCTGCCTTGGTGCAGAGAGAGAAGAGAGGAGCCATCTGGGACTGGATTAAGGAAGAGTTTGGGTCAAACTGAGGCAAGGGACTGCAGCTGTCTTTCTGAAAGTGAGACAATTATAGGAGTGACAATGGGAAAAGAGAATTGAAAAATATTTTTCTGCCTCATGATTTGATGTCTCTTGGGCACTTTTCAAGATGCATCCATAGAGAATTAAACTGCTTTTTAGCTGTGGTTTGTTGGTGCCCCTTGGATTGCAATGGGATCCTGAGATGGGCTGTAAGGAAGAAGCAAAAAGTTCTAGCTGTTCACGTAACTTGAATCCACCCTACCACAACAGGCATTACATTCTCCTTAAGAAGAACCTATGTGGGTGTGACAGCAACATCTGTACTGGTCCCACCAGTACAGAGTTAAATAATTCAATTCTTTGATCACAATAGTTTGTTACCTTAGTCCTTGTTATACTAGTATTTATTGTTACTGGGTGGGTGTAGTCAGTAAGGAGTTGTGTTAAGTGCTATGCATGAGATAGTTTGGTTAATCCCTCTAAGAACTCTAGGAGGTCGGTGCTACTTTTATCCTTATTTAAAGGCTGAAGACACTGAGACACAGACTTAACAATTTGCTCAGTCATACAGCGAATAAGTGGCTAAGCCAGGATTTGAATGGAAGCTGTCTGACCTCTAAGCCTGAGATTTTAAGCTCTGCCTCAAAGGATCTGTTTGATTTACATTAATCTGAAAATGGAACCATTGAGACAATTTTGTATTTAGAGTTTAAAAATACGTACTTAGATTTTTAAAAGCAGAGGCAGTGGTAATATACCCCTAAGTCCTGTCTTTGAGTTGACTGGACTAATCTTCCACTGAGAAAATGATATTGCTGTCCTTTGGAGAGAAAATGATACTTGGATCCTGTCACTAGAGCTTCCTCCTCAAGAGAGGGATTTTAAGTTGAAAAATGTTTCCTTTTCCTTAAAGCTGTTCCACACACGCTTAAGTGGGAAGATTTTAGTTGTGAGATTGACTCATTTCCTTCTTTTCTCAAATCTAAGAGATCCTAGAGACGACCAACACAGGATCTGACACCAAGAGAGACTCCTTGTCATTCATCATCTTTGAATATCAAACATCATGAAATGTGACATCAGTTACCCTCAAGAGACAAAGAAATGGACCAAGGAGATAGAGGGAGTTCTATTTCTAGCTTCTCATTCCACAGTTTCAAAACTTGACTTTCGTAGATTTGCAGGTGGACTTTGCAAACAATATCATTTATTTCCAGATGGCTAAGAAAATGAAGGAATATGTGAAAGAAAAATGGCATTTTGTTTCTTTAGATCTTGACATTACAGCGACTATCTTTTCAATCATGTGCTCGTGCACGCGCGCGCGTGTACACACACACACACACACACACACACACATCTTCCAGCTTGTACTCTGAGTCTCCACAATGGTATGTATACCACACACATACACATGTACACATACACAAACACACACATCAAAACATTTTGATGTTTAAGTCACAATTCTTTTTAAGACGAAAGCTTTAAACAACACTATTAATGACTTCCAAACTGCAGGCTTCTAGCAGTTGAAGAATGTAGAGTTTTGGAAAGTCCCTAATGGATGCCACCTCACAAATAAAAACTTGTACTTTGAACAACTGCCTCTCAACACATACTCCCTCATACATTATTCGCATGGGTTATCTGACAACATGTAATGAAAAGAAATAGTAATGTGACATGATTAACCTTAGAAAGGTGAGAATGACAAATGGCTACCCAAAAATATATTCACCTACATGCAGGATGTGCTCCTTTATGAAAAGCATTCTGAGAGGAAATGAATAATTGTACCTTGAGTTGGATATGTGAATATACAACACACAAATACAAATAATGCACTAAGGTAAGCCTACCCTGGTTTCAGAAAATTATAGTTGTTTTTTTTTTAAGTGAGAAAATCCTGGAAACTAAACCCTAAAGTTCTCTTTCTACCTTTCCTCTCTTTTAAGTGCTTTTTGACATGATTATTTGTAATTTTGAAATTACAAAATTCAAATCGTGTTCAAACACAAAAGTGTTTTCTTTAAGGACTTTGGAAGTGTTTTAATATCATGACTGCAGAAAATGCATGTCACATCCATGTATACATGTACACACACAAATGCACACATGTACACACACGCACACACACACGCCACACCCATGTATACATGTTCACATAGAAGCACACCCAAATGCATGGGGGTTTGCATGTGCATACACACACACACACACACACACACACACACCTCTTCCAGCTTTGACTCTGTCTCCCTGCTTTCACTATGTACCTATCAACAGCCAGAATAATTTCTTTACAAATTGTGTCTTGTCTCTCTTGTGTTCTCTTTGGCTTCCAATTTTAATCAGGATAAAAGACAAAGCCTTGTCTCCGGTTGTCAAGGTCTGGTGTGATTTGACTTTTAACTCTTCAGCTCTTGCTGTCTATCCAACCCTTTGTTCGTGATCTCCTACCACTGGGGTCTCATTGCTGTTTTTCCCACAGGCCAAGCTCATTTCCATCCCTGAGTTTTTTGTCAGCCTGAAATGTTCTCTTCTTATGGCTGGCTCCTCACTTTTCATAGTTACTCCCTCCCTAAGAAAAGCCATCCCTTATCATCCAACTTGAAGTCAGTCTCTCCCATGATACTGTTCTCTGATGATACTCTGCTCACTTCTGCATATGCTTGTTAAAGTCAGTCTCTTCTGCTAGACTGTCAGTTAAAAGAAAGGCAGGAACAATATCTGCTTAATTTTCCATTATATATTCAGAACCTAGCACCTTGATACACGGGTGTAGGCACATGTACTTATATAATTAATCAACTTCCTTTCAAATAAAAATCGTTTTACAGTAAGTCACATGACTTAGTGACTAAGCAACAACAGAGCCTACTTTTCAGACTAATGGTGCAACTATTAGGAAAGAGAAACTAGTATTTGCTTATAAAAATATACAGATAAACTGATACAGTGTACAAACTTTAGAACAACATATGAACAATCTTAAGGTGAGGTTTGGAGGACTGTTTGTTAAGCTACATTTGGTGGCAAAAAACTTTCATTTTCTTTCTTAGATGGTTGAGTAAAAATCCCCTTCACTTTTACCTCATACTGCCTCCAGTTATCTCACAAGAAACTGAAGTTACAGTGAATTTTACAATGAAGTGAGGCAATATGAGACACTAAATATAGCTGCTGGTAGACCTCTTAGCCAACAACTGATTAACTAAGGAGATGTCACTAGCATCTTTTCTGGAAGAATTCCAACCTGAAATTTTGGTCCGTCTCATTGATTATCTGAGATATGGTGGGCAAGGTCATCCCAGACCTTAAAACTCACTTTTTATTGTATCACAATGACTACCTTAAAATTTGCCCCTATCATCCATGTTGGCTCCCCAGCTATTCTGATAATGGAAAGTAGAAAACAAAACCAGTCAGATTGGTGGTTTCTATGGTGTCGACCAGGGAACAAGCTGGCCAAATTCTTCATTATCCACAGTTATTGTACTGTTGTGTTGACCCTGTCTTTAGCTTTAGACATTCTTCCAAGTAGTCACTGAAATTATCATATTTCAAAATGGTCTTGTTGTTGATGGCTGCTACTTACTAAGGCATGGAAAACAGCATGTCAGTTAATATGGCTCTGAAGAAACTTAGAGAGTATTTCCATCATTTTTTTTGAATAATGTGAGTTGGATCACTTTACATATTTCAGTTGCCATATTAGTTCACAAATAGAATTAAATTTCTCCCTACAATGCAGACTTTCTTGATTGCGCTTTCGGAAAATGAAAAAATAACTCTTGATGCACTGCAGTCCATCCTCTGAGTGATTTCTCTGCAGTCCATCCTCTGAGTGATTTCTCTTTCCTCAGCACCATCTTCTAGCTCTTCCTTAGTATAGAGCTCTTCCTCACTGTTGCTAACTTTACTGCCATCACTAGTTCATTAGTATTTGCTTATTATCTTGTGGTAAGCCTACTTTTGGTGTTTCCCAGATGACTCAGTGGGAAAGAATCTGCCTGCCAATGCAGAAGACATAGATTCTATCCTTGGTTGGGAAGACCCCTGGAAAAGGAGATGGCTACCCAGTCCAGTATTCTTGCCTGGGAAATCTCATGGACAGAGGAGCCTGGCAGGCTAGAGTCCATGGGGTCACAAAGAGTTGGTTACGACTTAGTGACTAAACAACAACAAAACCTACTTTTCAGACTCATGATGCAAATATTAAGAAAGAGAAACTAGTACTTGCTTATAAAAATGTATAGATAAATTTACGCAGTGTACAAACTTCAGAAAAACATATGGACAATCTTAAGGCAAGCTTTGGACTACTGTTTGTTAAGCTACATTTGGTGATAGAAAACTTTTATTATCTTTCTTTAGATGGTTGAGTAAAACTCCAAATTATTGTTCAAATATGTGTATGTATTTCAGTTTTTAAAATTCAGACACATATTAATCTTGTAGCTGGGCAAACAAAAGAAAAACCAAGTTTCTAACTCCAACATAATATATTTTGAAAAATAAACAAGCAAACAAACAAAAGACAAACCAATAGTCACTGTGTTGGATCCATAAGCAACACATTTCAGATGTATTACCAAAAAATTTATTATAAAACTTGTATAATCCCAGGTAAATTATACTTAGGAATAAGTTTGTCAGTTGAAGAACATACCTCACAATTTTGGCTTGGAACAATACTTTTCAAATGTTAGTGATTGCTTCTTTTTTTAACCTAAGGGTATAGAAACGTGAATTAGTTCTTTGAATTTATAAAAAAAAAAAAAAAAAAGTGGAAAGCAAAACAGGAGTTTATTAGTATTGGATGCTTTTGTGCTTATGTAACAGAAAAATCTGGCTGAAGTGCTTTGGCAAGTATGCAGTGCATCATATAGGATCATAACTTATGGTGTTTGGAAGAAAAATAAAAGCTGCTAAGATATTGTGGTTTTGAACTTGGCAAAAGAGTTGTAGAATGAAATTGGCCCATCCACTTTCCTAAGAACTTTCACAGTGGATAACAGAGTCTCCAAGTATTACATATAATGAAGTAATAAGCAACTTACGACGTTGACTCCTACTGCAACCTTTTGAGTTTTCATATATTAAGAGGGTCTTAAAGGGAGGTTATTTTATAGAGAAGGGTCCCTGGGACATCAATAAATGAACCTTTTAAGTATAGTTTAAGAAGATCATACTTTATCTTACATTAAGGAGAAATTGCAATATATCAGTGTTGTAATTTAACATCAAAAAAGTAGAAACAGTGACAGATTTTCTTTTCTTGGGCTCCAAAATCTCTGTGGACAGTGACTGCAGCCATGTAATTAAAAGATGGTTGCTCCTTAGAAGAAGAGGTGTGACAAATCTGGACAGCTTATTAAAAAACAGAGACATCATTTGCCAACAAATACCCATATAGTCAAAGCTATGGTTTTTTCAATAGTCATGTATGGACGTGAGAGTTGGGCCATAAGAAAGGCAAAGTGCTGAAGAATCGATGGATTCAAATTGGGATGCTGGAGAAGATTCTTGAGAGTCCCTTGGACAGCACGGAGATCAAACCAGTCAGTCCTAAAGGAAATCAACCCTAAATATTCACTGGAAGGATTGATGCTGAAGCTGAAGCTCCAATAATTTGACCACCTGATGCGAAGAGCCAACTCATTGGAATAGACCTTGCTGTTGGGAAAGATGAGGGCAGGAGGAGAAGGGGGCAACAGAGGATGAGATGCTTGGATGGCATCACACCTCAATGGACATGAGTTTGAGCAAACTCCAGGAGAGAGTGGAGGACAGGGAAGCCTTATGTGCTGCAGCCCTTGGGGTAGCATAGAGTCGGACATGATTTAGCACCTGAACAACAACCACCACATTTAGTGAATACCTCCTGTGTGCTGGTATCATAGATGATACAAGTATTAGTAAGAGAAGACAGATTCTTCTTTGCAGAATTTGTTTTGTGCTCTCCCTTGTAGACATACGGGCCCCCCAGGTGGCTCAGCAGTAAAGAATCTACTTGCCAATGCAGGAGACACAGGAGATGCGGATTTGATTCCTGGGTTGGGAAGATCCCTTGGAGGAAGAAATGGCAACCGACTTCAGTGTTCTTTCGGGGAAAATTGTATGGACAGAGGAGCCTCGTGGGCTACAGTCCATGAGGTCAAAAAGACTTGGACATGACTGAGCATGCACACATGTGGGCATATAGCCATAATAGGTCTATGTGCAAAATAATATGTTTATAAGAGAGGTAAAATATTTGGATGTTTCAGGTAGTGGGTCAGGAAAAGGCTCTGCTGGTGTCACTCTCTAGTCACTAGGGGAGAGCTGACTATTGCTGTTTCACAATCAACAACAAAACATGAATCAATAAGTAAAACCACTTTCTCCAAAGATAGAAGAATAATATGTGAACCACCATAGGATAAAGAAAAGGAAATCCTTAAATATGCTTATTTAAGATATTACAATAGTGAGTGGAGCATTCATTCATTTCATGGGAGGATAGAAGAGTTTAATTTCCCTCTTTGTGGTGCTTTTTTTTCCCATGAGTGCTGATATGGCTGATGTGGTCTTTATGGGCTTGTCCAGGGTTCTGAAGCAGTATCTGTTTTAGGGCTTTTTGGAAAAAGAGGCACCTCTTATTCTTGGCATTGTATTGATAATAAAAGAATAAGGGCAGTGGGTGAATTATAAGTGACCTAGCTCTGTGCACTAGAGCAAGAGAGAGCTGAAGATTTGTTCCTAGTCCTTATTTGGAAATCAGGAACCTGTCACATTTTTTTTGGAGTGAATCCCATGAAAATAACCCTCAGAAATAAGCAGAGGTGTTGTCATAGGCCCCTGGCAGCTCATAAAGGATTTTAGGGTTTGGTTTCTCAGCTGTTCCTCCTTTACAAGCTTTACGAAAAGTCTTTTGAAGTTAACCTTGAAAGTCACAAAGGATTTCAAATGGGAAAAAAAAAAAAAAAGGAAGAACATTCTAGAAAAAGGAAATAGTGCATATGCAGCTATGCAGAAGAATGGTGCAGGTTTGGAACAGAGGTAGCAGAGCTGGGAAAAAGATGTAGGTAAACATTTCAGGAGAGACAATGCTGGAAAGAAAGGTCGGGGTCATACTGAAAAGCCAGGATGAAAAAGTCATGATAAATTTAGCAAAAGTTAGTATGTCTCCAAAATTTCTGCTTGACCATATGCTGCTAAGTCACTTCAGTCGTGTCTGACTCTGTGATCCCATAGACGGCAGCCCACCAGGCTCTTCTGTCCCCGGGATTCTCCAGGCAAGAACAATGGAGTGGGTTGCCATTTCCTTCTCCAGTGCATGCATGCTTGAACATATGACCAACGTACTTCTCATATGTTCTCTAGAAAGGGGCCTTTTTTCCCTTTTCCATATCTGTCCCTTGAATCCATTCTGTAGACTTCACCCTCTTATTCCTGGATGGAATCTTGTGTAAATCTGGTAGCTTTCCAGGTAATAAATAATTAGGTTCATTTTCCAAGTATTGAAATGCCTTGTTCAGTGTAATATCAAAACCAAAGCTGTCATCCAAAATACAACTTCTGTTTTTTATTGAGCTGGAAATCTTTTTTAAAAAATATACACTTATTTATTTTTATTCAGGGTTTCATTTGAGGATTATTAAGGTCTAACATATGTACAACACATTTCATTGTGTTTCACTGGTTACTGAGTTTTAGCAGATTTTATTTTATCCTGTAACAGCACTGTGATCAGGATTAGAGAATATTTCCACTCTAACAGAACTTATTCTCAGTTCCTTGCAGTCTCCCCATCTCCCAGTCCCTGCCAGTCATTCATATGATTTCTGTCCCTATATTTTGCCCTTTCTAAAATGTCATATAAATGAAATCATAGAGTATTTTTTTTTGGTTGGGATTTTTTTCTCTAATTCTTTGTGTATTCATCCAAGTTGTTCATATAGCAGTACATTCTTTCTGCGGCTGAATAGTATGCCATTATATGATACACCTCAATTAGTTATCCATGGAGCATTGATGAATATTTGAGTTGTGTTCAGTTTTCATCTGTTATGAAATAAAGATGCTATATAAAAGTCTTTATATAGAAATACGTGTTCTCTTGGTTTAATACATAGAAATGGACCTACTGGGATATATGATACGCACGCACACATGCTAAGTCACTCCAGTCGTGCCCGACTCCGTGCGACCCTGTGGACAACAGCCCACCAGGCTCCGCCGTCCACAGGATTCTCCAGGCAAGAATACTGGAGTGGGTTGCCAGTTCCCTCTCCAGGATATATGATAAGCATGTACTTAATTTTATATAAGAAACTGCCAAAATATTTTCCAAAGTGGCTTTACCATTTTGTACTCTTATTAGCAATGTATGAGAATTGCCCGTTGTAGCAATTATAGTGGATATGTTCTAAATAATGTTTGAAGTTATCTTTTCTAATGACATCCTTGCCTGGTTTTTGGTATAAAGGGAATTCTGGCCTCATAAAATGACTGAGGAGGAATTCCTTCTCTTACATTTTCTGGAAGAGTTTACTTTGTCTGTAAGTGTTTATTAGAACTCACCAGTGAAGCCATCTGAGCCTGGCTTTTTTTCCCCAGGAAAAACTTTCTCTCCTTTTTGTTTTATCAATATAATACAGCACTGTATAAATTGAAGATGTGCAGCATAATAACTTCAGTTACATATATTACAAAATGATTACAAAAAAAGTTTATTTTTATCATCATATATAGACACCAAAAATAAAAGAACTTTTTTCCTTTTCTGATGAGAACTTTCCAGATCTACTCTCTTGCTGCTGCTGCTGCTGCTAAGTCGCTTCAGTCGTGTCTGACTCTGTGTGACCCCATAGATGGCAGCCTACCAGGCTCCCCCGTCTCTGGGATTCTCCAGGCAAGAACACTGGAGTGGGTTGCCATTTCCTTCTCCAATGCGTGAAAGTGAAAGGTGAAAGTGAAGTCGCTCAGTCGTGTCCAACGCCTATGGACCCCATGGACTGCGGCCCACCAGGCTCCTCCATCCATGGGATTTAGAAACTTTCAAATAGATCTTCCAACAGTGTTTGCTATAGTCATCCTGATGTACATCCTCAATACTGATTCACCTTCTAACAGGATATTTGTAATTTTTGACCAGCTTCATCCAAGTTTCCATGAGTTGGGAATCTTGCTTTGGGAATAGGGAGTAGTTGTTGCTTTTCTGCCTTGAAACACACTTTCTCCCTTAATTGTAGATGCATTTTCTTGTGACTGAAGAAAGGCAGAGAAAAGAGGGATGTGATTTCTTGATGGGTATAGTTAATAGGGCACTAGTATGTGACAGCGGAGAAGGCAATGGCACCCCACTCCAGTACTCTTGCCTGGAAAATCCCATGGATGGAGGAGCCTGGTAGGCTGCAGTCCATGGGGTCGCTAAAAGTCGGACATGACTGAGCAACTTCACTTTCACTTTTCACTTTCATGCATTGGAGAAGGAAATGGCAACCCACTCCAATGTTCTTGCCTGGAGTATCCAAGGGACGGCAGAGCCTGGTGGGCTGCCGTCTATGGGGTCGCACAGAGTCAGACACGACTGAAGCGACTTAGCAGCAGCAGCAGTATGTGAAAGACGATGAGATGGCTACATAGGATCACCAACTCAATGGACATGAATTTGAACAAACTCTGGGAGATGGTGAAGGACAGGGAAGCCTGGCATGCTGCAGTCTATGGGGTTGCAAATAGCTGGACACAACTTAGCAACTGAACAGCAACAATAACCGTCTAGTTGTGGCAGATGACAAAAGCTGACTTTCTTGTAGGTGACTTTGCAGAGTTCCTTGAACCCTGTGCCCCCTTCACTTCCCAGACCTCCCACTCCACTCAGTTTCAGTAATGGGTATTTCTGTAATCATGGCCAAAAGCCCTCTTCCTTTTTAAGAGAGCTTGCAGCCAGCTCCCCACCTAGCCCATGGGAAATGTGCACACTTTATTTACCATTGGTCAAAGGAGAGCCCTTTATTTATTCCCTTTGCCTTCTCAGAATGCTGCCAGTTTATTGCTCTGGATTTAAAATTTTTAGACCATTCCCAGCCCTACACTCCAAAGAAATATGACAAGTTCTTCAAGTGGTTCTTTCAAAACTCTCTTCATTGATTTGACACAAATAGGAAGACTTCCTTCCCCTACCCCATGGGAGAAATACATAACACATTTACTCGTTGCTTCAGAGTTATTACTACCTCCCATGAAAGGATTTGTTCTATATAACTGAATGTGGGTGATTGGTTGGACAGTTTATCTTGTGCACCTCCATTTAGGATCTTGGGCTTCTTGGAACTTTACTCGTTTTAGGGACTTCTGCCAAAATTTGGCAACAGAGAAGGTCTAATTTAACATCCTATTCCATGCATAAACAGGAGACTCAGTGTTAAGCATGGCATATCTAAAGGTCTGGAGTGGGCTGCCATTTCCTTCTCCAGGGGATCTTCCCAACCCAGGGATCGAACCAGGGTTTCCTGCATTGCAGACTGACGCTTTAACATCTGAGCCACCAGGGAAGCCTATCTAAAGGTCTACTTGTGAGTTATTTATACCAATTCTCCTTCATTATTAAAGTTAACCAGATCTGTCTGGATATCTAATTTAAAATCCTGATTGAGAGTTATAAATCTATTCTCTCCTACATTCTTAGAAGTTTATGTATCATCTCAACCTCAGGCTGAAAATATTTTAGGATTTTTTTCTGTGTTTGTTTTTTGATGATTACTGAGGTTTTTCCTTTATTTGTTTACCCAGAATTATGAAACAATTGTTCGCAAAATATTTTGCTTTGTATGGCTTTTTACAGCAAAAAAATTTAGGTAGACTCTTTGGAGAAGACCTGGTAAGAATACTTAAGAATTTAAAAATAGTGATCAGAAGTTTCTCATGTATATATGAGATTTGTATAAAATGATTTTTAATGGCTTTAGAACTTATATGCAAAGAAGCATTGCATCTTCAAAGTAATCACTATTGACAGATGCTGTCATTTCTCAAAGTATTTAAACACAGTCTTACTGTTTCATAGTCATATCTAATATAAATATGTGATACCAGTAAATATCACACATACTGCTACAAGTATTCATAACGATCACAAGATTTAAACTAGACACAGTAGCTGATTTTAAAGTTCTTCTGTATTCCAATAGAATATTGTTAAACTTTAGTGTTCATTGGAAGGACTGATGCTAAAACTGAAACTCCAGTACTTTGGCCACCTCATGCGAAGAGTTGACTCATTGGAAAAGACCCTGATGTCAGGAGGGATTGGGGGCAGGAGGAGAAGGGGACGACAGAGGATGAGATGGCTGGATGGCATCACTGACTCGATGGACATGAGTTTGAGTGAACTCCGGGAGTTGGTGATGGACAGGGAGGCCTGGCGTGCTACGATTCATGGGATCACAAAGAGTCAGACATGACTGAGTGACTGAACTGAACTGAAACTTTAGTGTAAAGTGAAAGTGTCAGTCACTCAGTTGTATTTGACTCTTTGCAACCCTATGGACTATATAGCCCCCCAGGCTCCTCTCTCTGTGGAATTCTCCAGGCAAGAATACTGGAGTGGATTGCCATTCCCTTCTCCAGGGGATCTTCCTGACCCAGGGATCAAACCCAGATCTCCTGCATTATAGGCAGATTCTGAGTCACCAGGGATTTTAAAGTTCTTCTGTATTCCAAATAGAATATTATTAAACTTTTAGCATAATAACATTTGGTATTTCAGTACTAGTCATATGGCCTTTATTTTGTAAAACTCTGTCCTTATTTTGCATGACTCTTGAAGCTACCCATGACTGAACTAGGCTATAGTCTAGATACTTATTTCCACACATCATAAGGAAACTCAAAGAATGACAACAACCCCCTGCCCATTAGCCACATACTATTTTTCTTACAAAACCATTAAACTGCTTCTTCAGGTATTTTATCTCTTGAAAGGGAAGAAATCTTCCATTTCTTCTTGGCTAAAATCTGTGACATTCAATAGGACACTGTACTAGCACCAACTCTTGGCTTGGTGACTGTAGTGTCTTCAAAATGTCTTAAAACTTAAGTCCCAGACCAACTGTAATGTTTTTTTGTTCTATTAATACTTGGATTTTGTAAGACTCTCTGTTGAGTTCTCCACACTGTACATATGACTTAAGACAGAGCTCTTGGTATTAACTACTTAAATATTTAGAGAAAATAAATGTTTTTCTTAAATTTTTATCATTTTCTCAGTTGTACTGCCAAGTCAATAAATTGAATAGAAGTTGAATAAGAATTATTAAAGACCCAATTATATCTACATTTTTAAATGGAAAGAAAATAGACATGACTATTTCATAAGTTTCTAAAGAAGCAAGAGCTTCCTAGATTTAAAAAGAGTGGAAGAAATCATAATTGAAAAAGCAAAAGATAAAAATTCTAAACTTTTAATTCTGGAAATAACTGAAATAGATAGCCACTCTATTAAACATAGACATAAGCTAAGTAATTCCAGTGGGAATATTATGTTACTTCTGTTTTAGAACTGTTTATTCAGAATGATGAGAAAAATACTAAGATGTCTAATAAATTAACATTCAAAGAACTAGCATGGACTTCACAAAAGAGAAGATATAAAAGGGAAATTTGCATGAAAGTATCTCCACTCAATAGAAGGGACATAAAAATACATGTAAAGATATGTTTCCCCATGAACTTAACCAATTAAAGTTATAAAAAAAATTCAGTGTTAGTGATATGTGGCTACTAGAGTACACTTTAGTGACTTTATCTGGGAACTATAATTTTAAAAACTGTTTTGGAAAACAATTTAGTAATGTGCATTGTTGTTTAGTCGCTAGGTTGTATCTGACTCTTTTTGTGACCTCATGAATTATAGCCCAACAGGCTCCTCTGTCCTTGGAATCTCCAGGCAAGAACACTGAAGTGAGTAGCCATTCCCTTCTCCAGGGGATCTACTCAACCCAGGGAACGAACCGAGGTCTCCTGCATTAAAAAGATTCTTTACCATTGAGCTACAAAGAAAACGCAATGTCCATTATTAGTCTTCAAATAATCATGCCTTTCAATCCAGTAATTCACAAGTCTTGGACACCAAATGATAGTTATGGTGTCATTTAAATGACAAAAATAAAAGCAATTTAAATGTCAGTATAAAGAAAATGGTCAAGTAAACTATGGCACAATAACATGATGGAATGCTTTGATTCTACATAAAAAGATACGTAATTCTTAAAAATTACTCTGCTTAAAAAGCAGAGTTGTCTGCAGCCTGCCATTTTTCATATCCCTACTTAGTAGCTGTGTGTCCGTGGGCAAGTGACATATCCTCATAACACACAATGATTGTCTTAATTTAAAAAAGGGGAAATTATTGAAGCATTTGATTTAATAAAAAAGGGCATGATATCTGTGCTGTTGAGTTAAAAATTCAACAGAGGACTAAAGTTAAGAACAGAAAGAACTAATATTTTGGGCAAAATATATTAATTAGTAGCACAAAGAAAGTAGGGAATTTATCCAGCTGAGGATGGATGAGACACTTAGCAGGCAAGTAGCATTTAGTTAATACCTGACTGAATTAGATTTAAATACATGGGAAGATCTACCCTTTTCAGACTGTGACAACAAGGATAAAGGTAAGAATTGAAAGGAACAGTTGCCAACAAATCACTTGAACCAGTTGGAACCTATGCTACTTGGACAAAAATTGAAAAGGTTGTTTGGCATCTACAGTGGAAGGTCTTAATTTTCTTCTGAAAGCAATTGGGTGTATTCAGGTTTTTATTATCCACCATCTATTTAGAGGAGGCTATGGAGATCCAACCACTCCATTCTGAAGGAGATCAGCCCTGGGATTTCTTTGGAAGGAATGATGCTAAAGCTGAAACTCCAGTACTTTGGCCACCTCATGCGAAGAGTTGACTCATTGGAAAAGACTCTGATGCTGGGAGGGATTGGGGGCAAGAGGAGAAGGGGATGACAGAGGATGAGATGGCTGGATGGCATCACTGACTCGATGGACGTGAGTCTGGGTGAACTCTGGGAGTTGGTGATGGACAGGGAGGCCTGGCGTGCTGCGATTCATGGGGTCGCAAAGAGTCGGACATGACTGAGCGACTGAACTGAAGTGATAAATGAAGGTTAACACTCACTGAAATATTACCTTCTACTTAACAATATTAGACTATAAAGCAAACAATATTGCCACAGGCCTTTGATTCTTCAAAATAAATAAATTCTTTTTTTTTAAGCAGGAGAATATATAATTACATTTGATTTAATTTATTTTTATCCAAGGTACAGATTTTTGTTTTCTTTTATTTTTTAATTGAAGGATAATTGCTATACAGAACTTTGCTGTTTCTGTCAAACATCAACAAGAACCAGCTATATGTATACATATGTCCCCTCCCTCTTGAACCTCACTCCCATCTCCCTCCCACTGCCACCCCTCTAGGTTGGTACAGAGCCCCTGTTTGAGTTCCCTGAGTCATACAGCAAATTCCCATTGGCTATCTACTTTGCATATGATAATGTAAGTTTCCATGTTACTCTTTCCATACATCTCACCTTCTCTTCCCTCCCCACCAACCCATGTCCTTAAGTCTGTTCTGTCTATTTCTCCATTACTGCCCTGCAAATAAATTCATTGGTACTCGTCTTTCTAGATACCATATATATGCATTAGTATATGATACTTATCTTTCTCTTTTTGACTTACTTCACTCTGTGTAATAGTCTCTAAGTTCATCCATCTCATTAGAACAGACTCAAACGTGTTCCTTTTTATGTCTGAGTAATATTCCACTGTATGTGTGTACCACAGCTTCTTTATCCATTTATCCATTCATCTGTCTATGCAACCTAGGTTGCTTCCATGTTCTAGCTATTGTAAATATAATGAACACTGGGGATACATGTGTCTTTTTCAATTTCAGTTTCCTCAGGGTATATGCCTCGGAGTGGGATTGCTGGGTCATATGATGGTTTTATTCCTAGTTGGATTTTTTTTTTTTCTTTTTAAGAAATCTCCATACTGTCTTCCACAGTGGCTGTATCAATTTACATTCCCACCAACAGTGCAAAAGGGTTCCCTTTTCTCCATACCCTCTCCAGCATTTATTGTCTGTAGACTTTTTGATGATGACCATTCTGACTGGTGTGAGGTGATACCTCATTGTAGTTTTGATTTGCATTTCTCTAATAATGAGCGATGTTGAGCATCTTTTCATGTGTTTTCTGTATGTCTTTGAAAAACTGTCCGTTTAGGTTTTTTTCCCACTTTTTGATTGGGTTGTTTGTTTTTCTGGGATTGGGTTTTATGAGATACTTGTATATTTTGGAAATTACTCTTTTAATTGTGAACTTGCTCACATTAGTAAGCAGGGTCCTCTGGTATCTGATTGCACCTGACTTCCCCAAGCTCTGCCCCTGGTGGCCTACCATCAGTCTCCTGAACAAATATTCCTTCCCACATTTCCAACTTTGGTCAAGAAATCCTTCTGTCCTCCTGCTTATCTTTTTGACTGCAATGCAGATTTAAATTTTTCTACACTCAGCTCATGTGTGCCAGGTCAGTCCTCTGTGTCTCTCTGTGCTTTTTGTCTCCTAAGACATGTTTAGTCTGTTGTGTACCGCCTTGAGATCCCTCAGTATTCTTGTCATGAGTGTATGTTTTGGGGCTGGTGTTCATTTCGAGGAATTAAAAGTATATTTGGGTTCAGGGTCAATTGTGATACTTCTTGGTGTCCTCCATGGACAATCATTTACACATAGTCAGTGTTCAGCTCATTTTTTTCGGTGCTTATTTCTTTGACCTAATCAATAAATTACTAAGCAACACTCTGGATGTACAAGAAGAACTCACTTCGTGGGTTCCATTCTGTTTCTACTCAGGAAACAGAATTTTCTCATGAAATCCATGTAATGTTTAGTTGTTATTAGTGTTTGTGCAGTTCTTATAGAACTTATAACAAGTTCTAGATACTTAGCCATCATTTCCAAATAACCATAGTCAAACCAGGTTGGTTTCTAGTCTAAGGTTATCTCCTTGTATGATTTTTAGTTGTAAACGAAAATAATAAGATCTATATTTAGAACATTACTTGTTTTAAATGCACTGGGTAACGTTTGCAGTTTAAAGCAGCCCATTTGGAGTCAGTTAAGTTCGGCTTCAGTTTTTCAGCTAATAAAAAAAGGTGTATAAAACCAAGAAAAGGTCCAGTTGATAGTGGGAGGATACTTAATTAAGACATGTCATGATAAATGCCCTGAGAAGTAATATTGAGATTTGTAACTGATCACTTTTCCTTTTATCCTTGATACAAGCATGCACATGAAATATTTGTAATTTCAACCCAGTTTCATATTAAAAATAGCACTGGCAAGGATTTTTAAATGGCCGACCTCAGAGATTGGCAAGGGTGTAAAAAAATGAGCCCTTTCCTACATCGCCAGTGAGGGTGTTGATGGGTTCCATATTCGGCAGTATAATTGAATACATATTGCCAGAGGCTTTGCATATCTTTTAATATAGCTGTCTTACTTCTAGGAATTTTTCCTAAGGAAATAACCCTGGGTGTGCACTCAAATGTAGCTATCAAGATGTTTGTTGTGTTCATTTTTATAATGTTTGGAATATCAAATCTCTATGCTGTACACCAGTGAGTCCCACAAAAACACAGCAACTAAAAGATACTTATCACTGAATGATTAACATAGTGATAAACTGGCAAAGACCAAAATGTCCTGCATTTGAAATTCTGAAATTTTACAATGATTGATAAAAATAATTTGTAACACATATATCATACACTGACATAGTGTTGTAGGTCAGTTATACTTTAAGAACAGACTTGTAGAAAAAAGATCAGATATGTGGTTACCAGAGGTGGGGGATGAGGGGAGAAGGAATTGAATGAGTAAGAGTGGTCAGAAGGTGCAAGCTTCCAGTTGGAAGAATAAATAAGTACTAAGGGGTGTAAGTTACAGCATGATAAATGTAATTAAAACTGCTGTATGCAATATATGAGGGCTTCCCTGATAGTTCAGTTAATAAGGACTTTGCCTGCAATGCAGGAGACCTGGGTTCCATTCCTGGGTTGGGAAGATCCCCTGGAGAAGGGAAGGGAAGTGAAACGAAGTGAAGTCGCTCAGTCGTGTCCGACTCTTTGAGACCCCATGGATTGTACCCTACCAGGCTCCTTGGTCCATGGGATTTTCCAGGCAAGAGTACTGGAGTGGGTTGCCATTGCCTTCTCCAGGAGATCTTCCCGATGCAGGGATCGAACCTGGGTCTCCCACATTGTAGGCAGACGCTTCACCATCTGAGCTACCAGGGAAGCTCAGAGAAGGGAAAGGCTACCCATTTCAGTATGTGATATAGTTGTTTCACAGTGTGAAAGTTGTTGAGAGTAAATCCTAAGCGTTCTCATCACAAGGGGAAAATATTTTTTCTTTTATTTTGTATCTATATGAGATGCTGGATGTTCACTAAACCTTTTATGGTAATCATTTCCTGATGTATAGAAGTCAAATTATTGTGTTGTACACCTTAAACGTATACAGTGCTTATGTCAGTTATATCTCAACAAAACTGGGAGAAAAAAGATTCAGAGTGGTTAAAAAAAAAGAAATTTAATAATGGATAACCAAAAATATTGAATTATAACACTGTAAATGGAGAAATTATAAATTTCATTGTGAGATTAGACATAGATAAGTAAGTGAATTACATCTCAGTAAAGCTGTTGAAAAACAAAAAAACTGCTCTTTGGAAAACCATGGCCCATAGACCAAATCTGGCCCACCGTGTTTTTTTGTAAATAAAATCCTATTTGAACAACAACATGCAATGACAAAAATCCTGTGAAAACAATAGCAGCAAAACGATGTTTATCACTGAATGATTAACATAGTGAAAAATTGGAAAAGACCAATGTCCAGCATTTGAAATTCTGAAATTTTAGAATGATAGATAAAAGTAATTTATAATACAAGCACATACACCTATATATACACAGAGCCGCTGGATATAGCTGTTTCATGATGTTCTGGAAAAATATTTTCTGACGTGGAAAAATTTTCATAGTACGGTCAGTCCAATTAACAGACCTACAAATACTTGCTGAAAAACAAAAATGTGCCTGACATTGGTTGTAGGCTCAGCTGATATAAAAATATCAAGAGACATACTACAACCACAACAAATTAATTTCAGGTACTGCTGTGGAGTATAAGGAGAATAAAATCAGGGTGATGTGATGAAGAGTGACAGGTAGGCTAGGGAGGGGCTGCTTTGTCTAGACAGGTCGGGGAAGGCCTCTCTACAGAGGTGACAGATGAATTGCAACCTGAATGAGGCAGGCACATGTAGATCTGGGGGAGAATATTTTAAACAGAAGAAACAGCAGTGGAAAGGCCTTACACAAAAACGAGATTATAAGGTCCATAAAGATGTGTATCAGAATGCTAACTAATAATGGGTATTTCCTACTAGTGAGATTGCAGATTCACTTTAGAGCAAATACTTTATTGTATTTGCTTACCTGTAATAGCCTACTTTTTTCTATAATCAACATGGACTTTTAGTAAGAAAAAAGGTAATATAATAATAAAATACCACTTTCATCTACATACTTTAGGTGGCAGTTTCCCAAAATGATGGCTTACAGTAACAAAGATAAGGTCTTAATCTTGAAAATAGGTGGGGCATGCTTTGCCAACTGTATGAATGAAATGGCCTATTTTATAAATCATTCTTATCTTGCTTGTTTCTTTGATTGGGAAGTAATTAATTGAACCTAGTTGAACCTAGTTAAGTGTTCCTATGGAAGCACGAGGGTAGTTTAGAGCTGCACATTTGCTGAAGAAACTAGATCTGGACGTAACATGATGGTCACGCATAGTTCGGGGCAAATTTATTTTGGCTCAGTGTTATGATAAATGAAATGCATCCCACTTTATAAAATCAAACAGGAGTTGAGTAGCAGTCTTTCACACATGACTGCCGGTAACACAAATCCATATTTAGAAGCAAACATGCTCAACACCATCTTCTGTACAGGACTTACATATAGTACCGACTCCTAGGGAGGAAAAATAAGACATCTGCTTTCTATTGATTCTGTATGGAGCAACTCACTGAATCATCACATTTCTTTCCAGTGAAATAAGCACTTTGGTCTTTGGTCCATTTTCCGATAAGAGGTTAATAAATGATCCAAATGAAAATACACATTTCAAATCATGCTGTATAGTGATTCTGAGTTTCTTTTTGTTTAAATCAGTTTGACTTAATCTCTAAACATTGGTTGTTTGCTGTGGCAGCAGAGAGAAATATGATTAGAACCACACAGCTGGTTAATTCACTAAAGATGCAGCAGGTCTATGGAGAAAGGAACTATTCCTTTGCAAATAATGTAAAGTTAACAGTGCAGAGGTTCTTTGGCAAAGAAGGAGAAGGCTTTGACCTCTGCTGCGCTAAATTTTTATGAGCAGTTTTACCACAAAATTTAAATTAAGTTATGTGTGGGATTTGGCTTAAGTGTACCTTTGGGGATACAGAAGAAGGGGAGGATGGATGTTTTGGAGGAAGACCAGGAGAAAACTCACTTTCTGTAAAATTTTTCTTTACTTTGGCTCTGCCTGAGGGATTTTTAGGATTTATCTGATCTCAGAAGTTCTATCAGACTTTACCTTTTAATGAAAAGCAGGTTAGACTTAGAGTCCTAAGGGGCTCACTTGGTAGAAACTTTAATTAAAGTTGAAGGTTTGTAAGAATATTTATATTAAACCTCTCAGTCTTCTCATTTTTCTTTCAGATGCATCTACTCTTTTTAAAAAGTTTTTTAATTTCTCTGAAGGAATGAGTCTATGGTTTAAAGCCATTTATAAAGCAGACAGAGCTGTGGGCTTTCTGTAGACCAAAGGACCTCACAGAGTCTTGGTAGAACAGATAATAAAGAATAGTGTTTGCTTGGATTACATGGAAATCAAATAAAAATGCATCAGATTAATATCTTGAATAATGGAATTGTCAGAACATTTGTAGTTATTTGGAAGTGCTAAAAAGGGTTATTGTAGTTACTGCATTTATAAATAAAAAAGATTGGCCCTTCGGAGGGCATGATAAAATACAGTATCTCGCAAATGATGGAAATTCATAGAAATTGTAGAATCTTTAAATAAATTTCTGATTTGGATCTATTTTTACAAAGGTTGCTAGAAATCAGTAAAGATTCAAAAAAACATTTTATTTATCCCAAAAAACTTGTTAGAATTAATCAAAATATTTGGAAAACATAAACCAAATGAAGTAGTAGTAAATAGAATAAATAAAACATGAGTTCTTCCCTGATCGTGACCAGCACTAATCAGTTGGTGATTACTGTGTGCAGTTATTAAAATGAGCAATCCTGCAAATGTTTTAAACTTTTTTTTTTGCTAACTAAAACCCTTCTGTGAATTAGCCAAGGAGCTCTGGACAGTTGTATCTATGACTGAAAAACTGACTGCATTTGCAATGAGTCTTTGGATATAATGAAAGGTATAGACAGCATTCCTTTAAATACATTAATAAGTACACAAAATATGTCCAGAAGTGGCCTATTCTCTAAATTTCATGAAAGGAAGAGCAATCTTTAGGACAACCTGAAATTGTGAACTAGTTGCATCTTTTTGCAGCAGTGGCATATTTATATTTTCTTTTCAGGTTTGTCATAAAAATGGAGTATTTTAAACACACATGTCAAATTATATTTTTCTTTAAAGAATTTAAATACAATGAGGTAGTTTGCCCACTACGAAGTTTTTTAGATCTTGGAAGAGGTACAATGATACATTTTTTTAAAAAAATGGAGATATAATTGACACAAACATGATTGTTTCACATATGTAACAATGATTCAATATACATATATTTTGTGAAATGATTGTCACAATAAGTCTAGTTCATATCCAGTATCATATCTAGTTAAAATTTCTTTCTTGTGATAAGAACTTTTAAGAATATTTGAAGACGTAGAAGAGAACCTTAAACTCAAAATATGACATTTATTTTAAAAGTTAATAAAGCTCACATATACCATTTTAAACTGCAAGTTGTAAAGATATTTAGAGCATTTAAATAAAACAGATGAGAAACTATAGTTTCAAAACTGTTTTGAACTCTCTTAATGATAAAACTATTAGAATTATGAGAAAAGCAATAAAATCTAATAGTAAAGTCAAGATAAATTATTCCAACATCTAGAAAAATATTGTAACAAAAGGTTTTCATAGGTAAACTGAAACACATCTCTAAATTGTAAAAGGCAGAATGCTGAAGGATGCAACTGACTTGTGAGGAGCCCTCCCTGGCCATGGACACTCACATGTAGTCCATGACTCATGACTGCAGAAATGCTCTAAGTATCCAGGCACTGGTGTCAAAGGTAGACCAAATATTAGTAACTTGTGGCCTGTTCTCTATTCATATGAAAAAGTAAATTTAGTCTAAGTTCTGATATCAACTCCCTGTACCCTATTGGATCCTTCAGTGCACTTCCTGGGAGGCAAGAACAATGCTTTACAGCCTAATGCTCTTAGGTTGATTTTGTGCTTTAAAATTCTACCATCAGGTCACTGTAACACTTATGTCTGTAACTCATCCATTAGGCTCTGATCCTAATAAATTTAATTATTCATCTAATTGAATGGTTAACATTCCTTCTGTGACTAGTGGTCAATTTTTCCATAATACGAATACTTAACTTTAGCCAGTTAACACAATCATATTAATCCTTTGGTCTCTGGGGAAGAAAAATAAAGATCCTTGACTGTTTTGTATGTAATTTGTCTGAACACTTCTGTTTTTTCCCCATGTTTAAAATATTTGGGGAGGTACATATATATATATAGTAACATAATTAATAAAAAGACATTATTCATGGCAATGTACCACTCAGAGAATATTAACATCCTAAAAAACTACATCAGAAGAAAGTGCTTTGGGATGAGTCTTGAGTGAGAGGTTTTAGGATAAATCCTAAGAGCTGTGTGATTAAAAATAGTAAAACCCCGTCTGTTAGACATGCTGCCCCAAAATTCTCAGAACCCTCTACTAATCTAGGGACTACATTGTTAGAGTGGAAAGATGGGCACTCATTCAACTGAACTTAGTTCCACTTAAAGATAACCTGTGGTGGAGAGAAGGAGCCCAGACAAGGGAGCCCTCTAGGTGCCTGAACGGGAGGAGTTAGGGAGAAAGACTGGCCAAAGAGGCCTTCTGATTGCCAGCTACAAGAGGCTTGAAAAAACACTCTGATAGGGCCACACTCCTGTGGTGGAGACAGTCTGTGTCCCTGCATACTTGGTGCCTCCAGGGTTCCGGCAAGCCAAGCAGATGTGCCACCTTCACACTCAACTCTCACGGGGGCACAGCTGCCACAGGCAAAAAAAAATAGTCTTGCGTTTATGCACACACAGTCACTTTGGTCGTGTCCAACTCTTTTTGACCCTGTAGACTGTGGCCTGCCAGGCTTCTCTGTCAGAGAGGGGGTTCTCCAGGCAAGAATACTAGAGCATATTGGCCAAGATGGACTGCCATACCCTTCTAGAGCACAATATTTCCTGCTGCCCTAGCCACCAACTCCCCTGAGTAACTGGTGCTGCCAGAACCCCTGTGACCCAAGCAGCTGCACCCTCTCCACACCTGGCCCTCACTGGGGCTCACCCAAGCCGTCCAGGGCAGCCTCAGGAACCATCCCCCAGTGGACAACCCACATGTAGATGTGGAAATAAAACCACACTTGAAACCCAGGGGCAGTGTGGCTAAGGAAGAAGACCCAAAACCTTCCCACCAGCTGTACAAGCTACAGATTAAATCCACACAATCAAGTAGGCAGACTCTGTGTCTGTGGAATATATAAAAGTTCATTGAGAGCACCCACAAAAGAAAACACACTAGTTCTGATAGCTGCGGACATTGGAGGCAAGAACACACAGGAGTAGGAGCAGATCAGAATCTGAGCAGCCCCACAGCAGGTCCAGAGATCAGCACAGTGTTGGAGGGCATCCTAGGGAGGTGAGGTGGACTGTGACTCCATGCGAGGGAAAGGACTCTGACAGCAGAGACTCAAGAAAAACATTTATTATTCTTATTCTTTTACTTCTTCTGTAGATTCTTTTGGAATTTTTCTCCCCCCCACCTCTTTTCTCCCCCCTCTGTTGTAGTTGTTGATTTTATTGGCACTAAGAAATACAGTTAACCTTTGGACCTTTTTTTTTTCTTCCTCAGTCACATTTTTTATTGTTGTCATAAGCCTCAGCCTCTAGGTTGGGCTTTTGCAGTTGTGTGGAGTTTTCCTCTTTTTGTTTCTTTTCTCTTTTTTTAATTTTAATTTATTTATTTATTATTTTTTATATAAATTTATTTGTTTCAATTGGAGGCTAATTACTTTACAATATTATAATGGTTTTGCCATACATTGACATGAATCTGCCATGGGTGTACATGTGTCCCCCTAATTTTAATTTTTAAAACATACTATTATTTTTTCTACATTTATTTCTTTGTTTGCTTTTCCTACTTCTTTCCTCCTTGCAGTTAATCTTCGACCTATATAAATCTTCTTTATCTACCTCTATTTGCATATCAATTCTTTCTTTCCTTTCTTTATCGCCTTTCCTCTCAAAATATTTGTTAGTTTTATTTCCATTGCTTTATTCCCCAACTGGCACCTTACCTTGTTTTCTTTTCCTGTTTGTGCTTTAATTAGTTTTGTCCTGGCAGATACAATTTTTGGTTTCTTTTGTTCACTGGGTCAATCTATTGTGCTTTACTTTTGTTGGACTGCTTTGATTTTGCTTATGGGTGTATATGTGTATATTCAGTCACATTTTCTATTGTTGTTATAAACTTCTGCCTCTACATTGTACTTTTGCAGTTCTGTGGAGTTTTCCTTTTTTTCCCCTTTTTCCTTTCTTCTTCCATTTTTTTCTCTTTTCTATAATTAAAAAATTTTAAGCCTACTATATTTTTTCTACATTTATTCCTTTGTTTGCCTTTCCTACTGTTCTTTTCACCTTGCAGTTAATATATATAAATCTTCTTCTTCTATCTCTGTTTAACTTTGCATATTTATTCTGTCTTTCTTTCCTTTCCTTTCAACATATTTGTTAGTTTCTTTTCATTGCTTTATTCCCCATGTGGCACCTTGCTTTGGTTTTATTTTCCAGTTTGTGCTTAAGTTAGTTTAGTTCTTAACTGGTAAATAATAATTTTTATTTCCTTTGTTTGCTGGATCAGTCTACTGTACTTTATTTTTGTTAGATGGTTTTCACTTTGCTCATGGGTGTATATGTATATTCCATTATTTTAATTATAATTTGCCTGATTTTGTAACTGCCATTTGTGTGGGGTTCATCTTTGGTTTCTTGTTTTTGGATATTTGTTTTAATTTTGCTTAATGCCATAACAAACCCCTTGTGGAATCTTTGTTCCTGACCAGAGATCAAGCCCTGAGCCTTGGGAGTGGGAGCACTAACTCCAAGACCCTAGACTACCAGAGAACTAACCCTGGGGAGTATCAAATAATGAAAACTCACACAGAGGAAACCACTTGAATACAAGACCCAGCATTACCCTGTGCAGGACGCCTCATCTGAACAACAAACAAAACAAAAATACAAACCCAATCCTCAGCAGACAGGAGTACCACCTCACTCAGCCTTGCCCATCAGAGGAAAAACAAACAAACAAACAAAAACTCAGCACAAATTCCACACTATACGAAGCTCACATAAAACACTGGACCAACCTTAGAGGTGCAAAAACCAAGAGGAAGAAAGAATTCAACCTTCTTCGAGGAAAGAATTCAATTTTCTTTGAAGCCTGGGAAAAGGAGACCTCAAAAACAATAACTAAAAAAAAAAAAAAAAAGAAAAGGCAAAGAAATACTACACAAATGAAGGAACAAACTAGAAACACAGAAGTCCAAATAAATGAAGAGGAAATAGGAAAATTACATGAAAAATAATTCAGAATAATGATAGTAAAGATCAGAAACCTTGAAAACAAAATGGAGAAAATGCAAGAATCAAGGCAATGGCACCCCACTCCAGCACTCTTGCCTGGCAAATCCCATGGACAGAGGAGCCTGGTAGTCTGCAGTCCATGGTGTCACTAAGAGTCAGACACGACTGAGCGACTTCACTTTCACTTTCTGCTTTCATGCATTGGAGAAGGAAATGGCAACCCACTCCAGTGTTCTTGCCTCAGAATCCCAGAGACGGGGGAGCCTAGGGGGCTGCCATCTATGGGGTCGCACAGAGTTGGACACGACTGAAGTGACTTAATGGAAGAATTAAAGAATAAAAAAACAGAGACAAAAAAACACAATTACTGAAGTAAAAAATACTCTAGAAGGAATCAATAGTAGAATATCTGAGGCAGAAGAACAAATCAGTAAGCTGGAAGATAAAATGATGGAAACAACAGCTGAAGAGGAGAATAAAGTAAAAAGAATGAAAAGAGCTGAACATAGTCTCAGAGACCTCTGGGACAATATCAAATGCTCCAACATTCAAATTATAGGGGTCCCAGAAGAAGAAGAGAAAAAGAAAGGGAATGAAAAAATTTCTTAAGGGATTATAGTTGAAAATTTCCCCAACATGGAAAAGGAAATAGTCAATCAAGTCCAAGAGGCACAAAGAGTCCCATACAGGATAATCCCAGGGAGAAACACGCCAAGACACACAGTAATCAAACTAACACAGACTAAACACACAGAAAGAATATTAAAAGCAGCAAGGGAAAAACATTAAGTAACATACAAGGGAAACCCCATATGCTTAACAGATGATCTTTCAGCAGAAACTCTGCAGGCCAGAAGGGAATAGCAGGATATATTTAAAGTACTGAAAGGGAAAAATCTACAACCAAGATTACTGTACCTGGCAAGGATCTCATTCAAAATTGATGGAGAAATAAAAAGCTTTTCAGACAAGCAAAAGTTAAGAGAATTCAGTATCACCAAACCAGCTTGACAACAAATGTTAAAGGGATTTATATAGTCAAGAAATACAACAGAAGAAAAAAGATCTATAAAATCAACCCCAATTAATTAAGAAAATGTCAGTAGGAACATATATATCAATAATTACTTTAAATACAAATGGGTTAAATGCTCCAACCAAAAGACACAGACTGGCTGAACAGATTAAAAAAAAAAAGACCCATATGTATGCTGTCTACAAGAAACCCACTTCAGACCTAAAGACACATATAGACTGAAAATGAGAGGATAGAAAAATGTATTCCATGCAAATGGGAAGCAAAAGAAATCTGGAGTAGCAATCCTCATATCAGACAAAATAGACCTTAAAATAAATAAGATTACAAGAGATAAGGAAGGACAATACATATCAATCAAGGGATCAATCCAAGAGGAAGACATAACAATTGTAAGTATCTATACAGCCAACATAGGAGCACCTCAATACATAAGAGTAACATAAATAGAAAAAAAGGAGAAATTGACAGTAAAACAATAATAGTAGGAGAATTTAACACCCCACTCACACCAATGGACATATCATCAAAACAGAAAATTAATAAGGAAACACAAGTCGTAAATGATACATTAGATGAGATGGATCTCATTGATATCTTTAGGACATTCCATCCAAATGAAGAAGAATACACCTTCTTCTCAAGGGCACAAGGAACATTCTCCAGGACAGACATCTTGGGTCACAAATCCAACCACAGTAAATTTAATAAAGTTGAAATTGTATCAAGCATCTTCTCCAACCACAATGCTATGAGACTAGATATCAATGACCAGAAAAAAAAAACTGTAAGAAACACAAACATATGGAGATTAAACAACACATTTCTAAATAAGCAACAGGTTACTGAAGAAATCAAAATGGAAATAAAAACATTTCTAGAAACAAACGACAATGAAAACACGACAACTCAAAACTTGTGAGATGCAGCAAAAGCAGTTCTAAGAGGGAAGTTTATAGCAATACAATCCTACCTCAAAAAACAAGAAAAACACCAAATAGACAACCTAACTTTACACCTAAAGCAACTGGAAAAAGAAGAATAAAACCCCCTCAAAATTAGAAGGAAAGAACTCATAAAGATCTGAGCAGAAATAAATGAAAAAGAAATGAAAGAAACAATAGTAAAGATTGATAAAACTAAAAGCTGGTTCTTTGAGAAGATAAACAAAATTGACAAACACTTAGCCAGACTCATCAAGAACAAAAGAGAGAAGAATCAAATCAACAAAATTAAAAATAAAAAAGGAGAGGTTACAACAGACAATCCATAAATACAATGGATTATAAGAGACTGCTATGAACAACTATATGGCAATAAAATGGATAACCTGGAAGAAATGAACAGATTCTTACAAAAGTTCAATCTTCCAATACTGAACCAGGAAGAAATAGAAATTATGACCAACACAATTGCAAGCACTGAAATGGAAGCTGTGATCAAAAGTCTCCCAAAAAACAAAAGCCCAGGACCAGATGGCTTCACAGGAAAATTCTATCAGATATTTAGAGAAGAGCTAATGCCTGTCTTTCTGAAACTGTATCAGAAAATTGGAGAGGAAGAAACACTTCCAAATTTATCCTATGAGGCCACTATCACCCTGATACCAAAACCAGGCAAAGAAAACACAAAAAAAGAAACTACAGATCAGTATCACTGATGAACATAGATGCAAAAATCCTCATAAAATTTTAGCAAACAATTCAGCAACCTATCAAAAAGCTCATACACCATGATCAAGCTGGGTTTATTCCAGGGATGCAAGGATTCTTCAATATATGCAAATCAATCAATGCAATACACCATATTAACAAATTGAAAGATAAAAACCAATATGATAATCTCAATAGATGCAGAAAAAGCCTTTGACAAAATTCAGCACCAAACTCTTCAAAAAATGGGCATAGAAGGAACCTACCTCAACATAGTAAAGGCCGTATATGATAAGCCTGCAGCAAACATTTTTGTCAATGGTGAAAAGCTGAAGGCATTTCCCCTAAGATCAGGAATAAGACAAGGGTGTCCACTTTGGCTGCTATTATTCAACATAGTTCTGGAAGTCCTAGCTACAGCAATCAGAGAAGAAAAAGAAATAAAAGGAATCCAGATAGGAAAAGAAGAAGTAAAACTCTGGCTGTTTTAGGATGACATGATACTATACATAGAAAACCCTAAGATAGTATCAGAAAATGACTAGAGCTAATCAGTGAATTTTTTGTACAGTTCTGTGTATTCTTGCCACCTCTTCTTAATATCTTCTGCTTCTGTTAGGTCCATACCATTTCTGTCCTTTATTGATCCCATCTTTGCATGAAATGTTCCCTTGGTATCTCTAATTTTCTTGAAGAGGTCTCTAGTCTTTTCCATTCTGTTGTTTTCCTCTGTTTCTTTGCATTGATCTCTGAGGAAGGCTTTCTTATCTCTCCTTGCTATTCTTTGGAACTCTGCATTCAAATGGGAATATCTTTCCTTTTCTCCTTTGCTTTTCACCTCTCTTCTTTTCACAGCTATTTGTAAGGCCTCCTCAGACAGCCATTTTGATTTTTGGCATTTCTTTTCCAAGGGGATAGTCTTGATCCCTGTCTCCTGTACAGTGTCAGTAACCTCAGTCCATAGTTCATCAGGCACTCTGTCTATCAGATCTAGTGGAAACAGTGTCAGACTTTGTTTTTGGGGGCTCCAAAATCACTGCAGATGGTGATTGCAGCCATGAAATTAAAAGACACTTACTCTCTGGAAGGACAGTTATGACCAACCTAGATAGCATATTCAAAAGCAGAGACATGACTTTGCCAACAAAGGTCTGTCTCGTCAAGGCTATGGTTTTTCCACTGGTCATGTATGGATGTGAGAGTTGGACTGTGAAGAAAGCTGAGCGCCCAAGAATTGATGCTTTTGAACTGTGGTGTTGGAGAAGACTCTTGAGAGTCCCTTGGACTACAAGGAGATCCTACCAGTCCATTCTAAAGGAGACCAGTCCTGAGTGTTCATTGGAAGGACTGATGCTAAAGCTGAAACTCCAATACTTTGGCCACTTCATGTGAAGAGTTGACTCACTGGAAAAGACCCTGATTCTGGGAGGGATTTGGGGCAGGAGGAGACGGGGATGACAAAGGATGAGATGGCTGGGTGGCATCACCGACTCGATTAACATGAGTTTGGGTGAACTCTGGGAGTTGGTGATGGACAGGGAGGCCTAGAGTGCTGTGATTCATGCAAAGAGTGGGACATGACTGAGCGACTGAACTGAACTGAATCAGTGAATTTAGCAAAGTTGCAGGATACAAAATCAATGCACAGAAATCACTTGCATTTCTCTATACTAACAATGAAAAATCAGAGAGAGAGATTAAGGTCAATCCCATTCACCATTGCAACAAAAAGGATTAAATATCTAGGAATAAACTTACCTAAGGAGACAAATGGTAAAGTGTCTACAGTGTGGGAGACCCGGGTTCAATCCCTGGGTCGGGAAGATCTCCTGGAGAAGGGAATGGCAACCCACTCCAGTATTCTTGCCCCCCACCAAAAAAAAAAAAAAAGCAGCTCAAAGAAATATTTGGGGACTTCCCTGGTGGCTCAGATGGTTAAAGGTCTGCCTACAATATAGGAGACCCGGGTTCAATCCCTGGGTTGGGAACATCTGGAGAAGGAAATGGAAATCCACTCCAGTATTCTTGCCTGGAAAATCCCATGGACGAGCCTGGTAGCCTACAGTCGATGGGGTTGCAAAGAGTTGGACATGACTGAGCGACTTCACTTACCTAAGGAGACAAAAGAACTGTACACAGAAAATTATAAGACACTGATGAAAGAAATCAAAGATGACATAAACAGATGGAGAGATATTACTGTTCCTGGGTAGGAAGAATCAATATTGTGAAAATGACTATACTACTAAATGCAATCTAGAGATTCAATGTGATCCCTATCAAATTACCAATGGCATTTTGGTAATGCCAAACAGAACTAGAACAAAAAATTCTAGTTCACAGAACTAGAACAAAAAATTTCAAAATTCATGTGGAAACACAAAAGACCCTGAATAGCCAAAGCAGTCCTGAGAAAAAAGAATGGAGCTGGGGGTATCAACCTTCCTGACTTCAGATTATACTACAAAGCTACAGTCATCAAGACAGTATGGTACTGGCACAAAAACAGAAACACAGACTAATGGAACACGATAGATAACCCAGAAATAAACCCATACACCTATGGGTACATTATTTTTGACAAAGGAGGCAAGAATATACAAGGGGCAAAGACAGCCTCTTCAATAAATGGTGCTGGGAAAACTAGACAGCTACATGTAAAATAATGAAATTAGAACACTTCCTAACACCATACACAAAGAAAAACTCAAAATGGATTAAAGACCTAAATATAAGACTAGAAGCAATAAAACTTTTACAGGAAAACATAGGCAGAACACTCGATGACATAAATCAAAGCTAGATCCTCTAATACCCACCTCCTAGAGTAATGGAAATAAAAACAAAAGTGAACAAGTGGGACCTGACTAAACTTAAAAGCTTTTGCACAGCAAAGGAAACTATAAGCAAGGTGAAAAGACAACCCTGAGAATGGGAGAAAATAATAGCAAGTGAAACAACTGACAAAGGATTACTTTCCAAAATATACAAGCAGCTTATACAAGTCAATCCCAGAAAAACAAACAACCCAATTAAAAACTGGGAAAAAGACCTAAACAGACATTTCTCCAAAGAAGAATACAGATGTCTAACAAACACATGAAAAGATGCTCAACATTGCTCATTATTAGAGAAATGCAAATCAAAACTACAATGAGATATCACCTCATATCGGTCAGAATGGCCCTCATCAAAGAGTGTACAAACAATAAATGCTGGAAAGGATGTGGAGGAAAGGGAACACTCTTGTACTGTTGGTGGAAATGTAAATTGATACAGCCACTATGGAAGACAGTATGGAGATTGCTTAAAAAACTAGGAATAAAACCACCATATGACCCAGAAATCCCACTCCTAGGCATATACCCTGAGGAAACCAAAATTGAAAGAGACACCTGTATCCCATTGTTCATTGCAGCACTATTTACAATAGCTAGAACACGGAAGCAACCTAGATGTCATTCAACAGATGTATGGATAAAGAAGTTGTGGTACATATACACAATGGAATATTACTCAGCCATAAAAAGGAATGCATTTGAGTCAGTTCTGATGAGGTGGATGAACCTAGAACCTATTATAGAGTGAAGTGAGAAAGAGAAAGATAAATACCGTATTCTAACGCATATATACGAAATCTAGAAAATGATACTGAAGAATTTATTTATAGGTAACAATGGCGAAACAGACATAGAGAATAGATTTATGGACATAGGGAGAGGGGCGAAGAGGGTAGTTATGGAAAGAGTAACATGGAGACTTATATTACCATATGTAAAATAGATAGCCAATGGGAATTTTCTATATGGCTCAGGAAATTCAAAGAGGGGCTCTGTATCAACCTAGAGGGGTGGGATGGGGAGGGAAGTGGGTGGGAGTTTCAAAAGGGAAGGGATATATGTATACCTATGGCTGATTCATGTTGAGGTTTGACAGAAAACATCAAAATTCTTGGAGAGGGAAATGGCAACCCACTCCAGTATTCTTGCCTAGAGAATCCTGTGGACAGAGGAGTCTGGTGGGCTGCTGTCCATAGGGTTGCATAGAGTCGGACACGACTAAAGCAACTTAGCATACATGCATGCATTGAAGAAGGAAATGGCAACCAACTCCAGTATTCTTGCCTGGAGAATCTCAGGGATGGAGGAGCCTGGTGGGCTACTGTCTGTGGGGTCGCACAGAGTCAGACACGACTGAAGCAACTTAGCAGCAGCAGCAGAATTCTGTAAAGCAATTATCCTTCAATGAAAAATAATTAAAAAAAAAAAAAACTACCTCAAAAAAATGATAACCAGTGGTGGATGCATGTAAGTATCTAGAGAGCTCACGTGCCTTCATGTTCGGTAGAGAGAAGGTAAGAGTACTTCATTATTTGGTAACCCTGGCTAACTTTCTTTTAAGTTACCTTTTTAAACTTGACAATTTTAATGTGCATTTCAAAGTCCTTTAGGTGCATATTTTTGGTCCAAATTCCATGATGTTTTGAATAAATCTGTAACATTAGGCATTACTGCAGATGTAACTGTGATTTAACAGCAATTAGATGAAATCTTTTGCCTTCAATGCTTGTCATTTTGAGTATGATTTTGATTGTGAGTACACCAGTCCATCAGAGAGATCAATCCCCTCCCACCCACCACACACACACACACACATACACACACTCCTATTACGAATTTTCCTTTCTGTAAGAGTCATAGAAAGTCTCAGATGGCATGTTAATGCATGTCATACATGGCTGCAGAGGGGATAGAAATTTAGCTCCTAATATTTAGCAGTTTTCATTGCTCAGTGTTGAACCTACCTTCCAGTTTAAAGAGATCCATTGTTTTGTGATGTTAATTCCCAAGTAGATAATTAGTTATTTTATCATTTGAGCCACATGATTAATAATTTAAAAACAGAACCACGAAGAGGTAGAATGTGCTCTACTAAGCATAACCCTGTTGTAATTTTTTTTTTTCCACTTTGGAAAAAGTGTCAAGTGTTCACACGAATTTTAGAGAACAGCAAATATCAATTAGGAAACACCTTTTGAACTATATGTCACCAATTTAAAAACTAATGATGCCTCAATTCTGGAAGTGACAACCAAATGAAAGGTATTTTCAGGTCCTTGGAAGCACAACACCATGAGAGGGAGGGAAGGAAAATAGCTTCTTTGGGAAAACACAGGCACACCCACACACACGGACATCTACACAGTAATCCATGACAATCCACTCATGTTCCTTCACACATGTGTGTATTTGTGCCTCTGAATGTTCTCATTGCTAAGTTTAGCTATGTATTTTCTATGGGCCTATTCATTTAGCTATTTTTCTAAGTCAATAATTTCTGCAAAGCATTTCACTCTGTCTCTAACACCCAGACCAAACCTCTAGAGCACAGAACATTCACAATTAATGGGCTTCATGTACTTTTGTTTCCAAGCATTGAGTTGTGTCTTGACTGAGGTTCATTTTCACTTGTTTCAAACCTGTAATTATAAATTTACAAGTGAAGTAAGTGTAACAAGGAAGAAATTTGCTGTGTCTATGAAAATTCAGTTTAAAGTTCTAATATGTTTTAAGAAGGGGGATCATTAAAAAATGCTTTTGAATTAATTGTGGGCAGAAAAGTTGTTACAAGAGATCAGGAAATAAAATGTTAACATTTTATGGACATTCTGCACTCTGCTTTCTTTAGGAGTGTCTCTGAGTTCTTACTCCATTTTTTAAAAAAATGGGGCTAGTAGTTAATTACAGATATGAGAAATATAAGAAAGACAGTGACAAGCTCTTATCAGTTGATCTATTATTTCTAAGAAAAAGGGCTTGAGTTTATATCAAAAGATCAATTAAAAGAGGTATAATTTTTATGTTTTTAGTTAAAATTTTTAAGATGTATGTACATCAGGTTTTCAAAAAAGTTCGCATTTACTTGGATATTTCAACTAATCAATTACCTATTAGCCTGAATCTCATCATAGAAAAGTGCTTTTAATGTAATTAATTGATGCTGGTCCCATTCCATAAAGTATTTGAATCACCTTACAAAAACACAGATGTTTTTATAAAGTTATATAAAACATATATATGTAAAATGTACAAAATATGTAAAAGTGTAATGTAAAAGCTGAGATTTTAAGGAGAAAAGGGGAAAAAGGAGAGAAAATAATAAAGCCAGTTTTATTTAGTTCTTGAGATTAAGTTCTTGATTTCAGACACATTCGTTTTTGAATGGCCAAAACAAAGAGAGAGGTCACCACAAAATTCATAGCATCCACATTGAAATAAAAGAGAAAAATGAAAGCAGACTAGTTGCTTAGGCAAAATGCAGCTTTTTCTGATATTGAGAAAAATTTGAAAAATAGCATATCAATCTGACATGGTTGTTTGAATTCTAAAATAGAGCTGAAATAAAATACAATTTAAAAACTCCAAAAGACTTTATGGAATGGCAGTATTTCAGTGTAAACTTCCAAGATAAGCTTATATGAATACCAGGTCCTTTCTGCGTATTCAAATTTACCAGAAACAGTTCATGGCTTACATGGATTATCTTATTATTTGTCACTGCAGTCAGAGTGTAGGTGGCATCATAGTACCATTTTAAAGATACGAATCTGATGCCAGAGGCCAGGGTTGGAGGATTAGCAAGCAGGAGACCAAGTCCCAGGATGCCACACCCCTGCCCAGCATCAGGCTGACACTTAACTTCTCAAGTATTTTTTTATTCCATTCCACTGAACCTAATCTTTGGACAGTTTCCCTGAATTGCTTTTGTTTATATTTATAATCAAAACTGCTGGCCTATTTAGAATCACCTGGGCAGTTTTAAAATATACTTTTGGGCTTTACACTCCAGCCAGAGATTCTGATTCAATCAGTCTAGGGAGGGACTTGGCATCAGTATTTTTTTTTAATCACCCTAGATTGAGACCTGTGGAGGTGAGATAAGCATTTCTTTATTCTTAATGATAAATGATGCCTTGAAAAATAAGGTCCTGATCTGTATCTTCTGGGTTTACTGTCCCCTTAGGATGTGCCATAATCTTTTTTCTCCTGCTTTCCCTACCTCCTTCCCATCCCAAACATCTCTGAGCCTTTTTATGACTGAGCAGTATTCGATTGTATATATGTACCACATCTTCTTTATCCATTCCTCTGTCAGTGAACATTTATGTTGGCTCCATGTCCTGGCTGTTGTAAATAGTGCTGCAGTGAACATCGGCGTGCATGTATCTTTTTGAATTATGGTTTTCTTCGGGTACATGTCCAGAAGTGAGATTGCTGGGTCATATGGCCCCTCTATTTCTGGTCTTTTAAAGAGCCTCCATACTGTTCTCCATTGTGGCTTCATCAATTTATATTCCCTGCAACAGGGTTCTCTTTTCTCCACACACTCTCCAGCATTTATTGTTTGTAGATTTTGTCATGATGGTCATTATGACCAGTGTGAGTTGATGCTTCATTGTAGTTTTGATCTGCATTTCTCTAATTAGTGATGTTGAGCATCTCTTTCTGTGCCTTTTGGCCATCTGTATGTCTTCTTTGAAGAAGTGTCTATTTAGATCTTCCACCCATTTTTTGACTAGGTTGTTGTTGTTTTCTTGGTATTGAGCTACATGAGCTGTTTGTGCATTTTGGAGATTAATCCTTTCTCAGTTGCTTTATTTGCAAATATTTTCTCCCATTGTGAGGGTTGTCCTTTCATCTTGTTTATGGTTTCCTTTGCTGTACAAAAGCTTTTAAATTTAATTAGATCCCACTTGTTTATTTTTATTTTTCATTAGTCTAGGAGGTGGGTCAAAAACTCTTGCTGTGATTTATGTCAAAGACTGTTCTTCCTATATTGTCCTCTGAGAGGAAATATTAATGCATATATGTGGAATTAAAAAAAAAAACAACAACAGAAGGAACGGGAAAAGAGAATGAAAACAAAATCAATAGCAGTAATTTGGATATTTATCACTTTGTTTTTCCTTTAGAATTAATTTTTTGATTATATTTGTATTCATTGATAAGTGCTGTGATAATATCAAAGAAAATTTTCAAGAAAATAAAGGTCACAAAAATCTCATATCCTAATACAGCTATTTTGATTCTAATTCATACCCACATGTATATATATATTTCCATTGTAAACACTTAATAAATGTAGGCTATTATTATAATTCAAAAAAAAAAACCTTAGTGGTTTTAAACACCATCTCACAATCCCCTCAGATTCCCTGGGTCAGGGATCTATCTGGACATGGATGGCTTATCTCTGGTCCATGGTGTAGGTTCACTCGGCTGCAGGGGACTTGAATGGCAGTGGGTGGGAATCATCCAGAGTTATCTTCCCTCAGTCCTCTGGGGCCCAGGCTGGAATGACAAGAAGGCTGACTGCAGCTGAGATTGTCACTGGTGCCTTCCACAGGCACTCTCCATGTACTCTGGGCATCCCCACAGCTCTGCCTTATATGTCAGCTAAGGCTTTGAGAACAAAGGTTCTAACTGACATTCAGTGGCCTTTCCAGCTGTGGTCGGTCACTCTGCCTCCCATCTGGTAAACTCTATTGACTGAAGCAGACACAGACCTGTTCAGAGCCCAGAGGAGACCAGCACCCCACAGGTGCTTTGGACTCAAGAAGAAAGTCTCTTTATGTCTCCCTCAAGGTACACAGGGCATCCCAGATGGCTCAGTGGTAAAGAACCCACCTCCCAATGCAGGAGATGTGAGTTCAGTCCCTGGGTCAGGAAGATCCCCTGGAGAAGGGGATGGCAACCCACTCCAGTATTCTTGCTTGGGAAATCCCATGTACTGAGGAGCCTGGGAGGCTACAGTCCATGGGATCTCAGAGTAGGACATGACTGAAGTAAACTAGCATGCAAAGTATATAATGTCTACCTTAATGGGAACTATATCTAAATATTTGTTGAGCTAGTACAGCTGTTATACCATAGTTTAGAATGATTTTTACACCTACTGGAAAATAATAAAACTGAATTCTTTAAAGTGTACTTTACTTAGCAAGCAAACTGTCTAAGTGAGCTCCCCCACGTAGTCAGAGCAGGTATGATCTCAAACCCTTTTTTAATAGATATGAAACATCGGTTATAAATGGGATCTAGATAAAAAGAATGGTTCAAATCAAGCTAATCTAGAAGAGAGATTAAAAGCCAGGGTTCTATGATATTGTTACTTAGCAAGATCTTTGATAAAACAGAGCAAAATTCAGGATTTTTAGGGATCATTTTTTAGTTTTCCTTTCATTTCCATGAAACAAGTTACAATTACAGGGCATCTCAATAATCTTTTCAGGAAGCCTGGCTCCTGGTTTTAATACGACAATGAAAAGTCCCAGATTTGTATCAGTATGTTGGATTAAAATTAATCAGTCAATTAATTTTTGCAGACCTAGTCCTTATTTACTATAACTGGTTTAGGTAATTAGTTGGCTCCCTACCAATTTTTAACTAAGTTTAGTTTGAAGTTTGTTTTAACGTTGCAATACAGTGAATAATACCCCTCCCCCCCAAATCCTAGTCCCTAGAACATGTTACTTTAGGTGAATATGTTACTTTACGTGATAAAAGACTTTACAGATGTGATGAAATTAAGGAATTTGGGATGGAGAGATTAGCCTGGATTATCTGAGTGGGCCCAAGGCAATCAGGAATTTATTAGAGGCAGACAGGAGATTAGATGAGTAGAAGTAAACAGAAGCAAGAGGTTGGAGTGACATGAAGAAGTAATGAGCCAAAGAATGCAGGTGGCTTCTAGAAACTGACAAAGGCAAGTTTTAAAACAAACTTCAAACTAAGTTAAAAATTGGTAGGGAGCCAACTAATTACCTAAACCAGTTATAGCAAGAAAATAATTTCTCCTCCAGTTCCAGAAGCAACTAGTCTCGTTAACACCTTGGCTTTAGCCCAGTGAGCTGATTTTTGGGCTTCTGACCTCTGGAACGATAAGATAATAAATTTGTATTGTTTTAAGCCATTAAGTTTATGGCAATTGGTTATAATAGCAATAGGGAACTAATAAAAACATTCAGGATAGACATCTGTACCTTCCTTTAGATTGGTCCAAATACTGGCATTAATATTGATTCCTATACCGTCTACTTCATCACTGTAAAAATATTAATGTCAGCTTTTGTTGGTTTAGATTTCTTTGACTACTTGAGAAAATACTGTATATGGCCATCCTAAAGAAAACTTTAAAAGTCAAAATCCAGGATTAAAAAATCAGATAAAGGCTGGCCCTTTTACCAAAGGACGTTTTGTTTAATCAAAGGCAGATTTATTGCATGAGTCTTAAATATTGAGCCATACTAAAACTTTCTAAAGTGAGTCAGCTTAGAAAATTGCAACTTGCTTCCCAATTTTGGGAGCATATCTACAGCATAAAGAAATCAAGCAAGGAAGGAAGTGATAAACAAAGATAAAAATAAAAAGTAGAAAAATTTTTAAAATGAGTGTAATTTCTTTTTGAGCAGAGAGAACTCTACAATAGGCTTGGCGTTATTAACCTTTATGCTTTCCTTATATTCCTGAAATATACTGAGTTGTAAAAATTAAGATAAATGATGTGGTGATGCCTGGCTTAGCATCTGGCACATGATGGGTGTATAAGTAATATTAGTAGAGTGTGAACAGAGGTGGTGTGGCGGCTACAGGACAACAGGCTATTTATTGGAAGGTGATGGACATCCCCAGCTTAGAGCAGAGAGAGAGAGAGACTAGCTTTTCCTTTTCCTTTTCAGTAGGGGAGATAGGAAATAGGGCCCCTTTAATCTGGCCCTGTGCCAGGGCCTTAAGCTATTACTATTAGCAACCATAAATAATTTGTGTTGACACTGACACACTTCTCAGCCATCCCGTTTCCATAATGTTAGTGAATCCACAAACATGAAGTGAGTTTCTAAGTACTTGACCTGTGTTTTTTACTTCAGGGCTCTCTTAACAGTGAGCTAACAAATGGAGTAACAAGTGGTGCCTTTAGCAGACCATTGTTCAGTTCAGCATTTGCCAAAAGGCAAATGTCTGATTGATGGCGCTCTTTCTCTCTTGCTGTCTCTTCTGTCAATAGAGTATTAGTAAAAACATTTGTCACCAGTACTGCAGTGAGAAAGCTTTTCTCAGAATCCTGGGGTGTCTGTTGTAAGCTGACCTACTGTCGCTGAATGGAAACGCAAGCTGTTCCAGAATTTAGCTCGCTAACTACAGGCTTGAGAAGCTGTGCGTAGTGGGTGAGGAATTTTATCTCGAAGTGATGTTTGTACATTTGCACTTTATGGAAGACTGAAGACATTTCACACCCTAGCTGGATACTTCCTGATCTGGGGACATGTTAGCGCCTCCACACAGTTCAGGTCTCACCTTTTCTAAGCTTGTACTGATGATGTTGAAGACAAGTACCGATTCCTCCCCACTCCCCACCACAGCAGCAAAGACTCCGTCTTGACCTGGATTCTGTTTAACTGAAGTTTGAACCATTGAAAAATGGAATACTGATAGTGTAGTACTTTACTATTGGAACAGAAAGAAATGTGACCAATAGTAATAAGGGTCTTTCCGACTTAAATTCAGTGTATGACCTCAAGATGCAGGAAGAGCTCTAAGATTCCTTTTAGATCTAAACGTGTATAACGTTATGTTTTAAATCAGTTTTAAATGTTAGCCATCTTTTCTAACACAGTACTACTACTTTTTAAAGCAGTGGTTTCCAGCTTGGGATGATTTTGCCTCCTATGGAACATTTGACAATTTCTGGAGACACTTGTGGTTGTCATGACTGGTGGTGTGGTGCTACTGGCATTTGGTGGGTTGCAGTAGACTGTTAGTGCCCCCCCACTCCCCAATTCATATGTTTGCATACCTTATTTATTCATTCACAAAACTGATGTGCTGGTATTGGAGATGGAGCCGTTCAGAGGTGATTAGTTCATGAACCCCTATGATGAAATGACTGTCCTTGTAAAAAGAGGAAGAGTGGTAACTCTTGATCTCTTGTTACCAAGTGAGGATCTGAAAGACAGCTCTCTATAAACCAGGAAGAAAGCCTTCACCAAGAACTTCATCATGTTGGCACCCTGGTTGTGATCTTCTAGGCCCCAGAACTATGAGAAATAAATGCACTGTGTTTCAGCCACCCCATCTGTTACATAGAGTATAGTGTGTGTGTGTGTGTGTGTGTGTGTGTGTGTGTGTGTGTTAGTTGCTCAGTTGTGTCCGACTCTTTAAGACCCCATGGACTGTAACCCACTAGGCTCCTCTGTCCATGGGATCCTCCAGGCAAGATTACTGGAATGGGTTGCCATTTCTTTCTCCAGGGGATCTTCCCGACCCAGGTATTGAACCTGAGTCTCCTGCATTGCAGGAGAATGCTTTACCATCTGAGCTACTAGGGAAGCCCCAAGATATAACATAGGGTATTATAATATATAATATAGGATGTTCTATTCTAGCAGCCTGAGCTAAGACATGACCAGAGCCCAGAGATGCTGCTGAAGAATTCTGCAGGGCACAGGACAGCTCCCCACAATCAAGATCCATCAGTCCCCAAATGGCAGGTGTGCTGAAGCCAAGAAACCCATGAACAAGAGTCTGCAGGAGACAGGGAACACAACTTGTTATGAGCAAAAGCTCACAGTTGTATTTCCTGGGAACAGTTTGCTAGTTGCGTAGTTGCAAGTTTTGCAATGTTGATTATTACTTAAGAGGAAGCAAAGCATGCTCCAACTGAGTGGGAGAAACAGCCGTGAACTTTCTGAATTATGAGGTTCCTCTGCCAAGGACATTCAGAAGTACAATTTGGATACTTACACAGATATAAGACATTTAAATGCATCCATCCCCTTAATTTTACTTTTTTTCTGAAAAGAGCACTCACAAGAAATTCCATTTACCTTAGGCACAGCAAAATAATTTTCTGATGGGAACTCCTTACCATTACCAGGACAGAATGAATTCTCAGTGGGAAGTCTTGCATACCTTTCAGCTGGAGGCTGAGATCCATTCCCACAAGACCAGGGTGTTGCCTAAACACACTTGATATTCAAACCTGTAAGCAGGCTATGTGGGTGTCACCTGGGAGCATGTTAGCAGTGCTGAATCTCAGGCCCAGCCTTGATTTCCTGAATCAGAATCTGCATTGTCACAAGATGTGGGTGGGAGGTGGAGGTAGATGGCTAAGCATGTTCAAGATTAGGATGCATTGCTAGATGATCTTCATTCTATGGTAATCAAGCCCTAATTTTTGAGCCTGTGAATGAAATGCATTTCACTCCTCTCAAAATATGTGGGCACTTATTTATGACCAGTTCTGGGCTTCCCTGTTGGTTTAGATGGTAAAGAATCTGCCTGCAATACAGGAGACTTGGGTTTGATCCCTGGGTCAGCAAGATCCCCTGAAGAAGGAAATGGCAACCCACTCTAGTATTCTTGCTTGGGAAATCCCATGGATGGAAGAGCCTGTCTATGGGGTTACAAAGAGTTGGACACAACTGAGACTAACATTTTCACTTTCTGTTGTATTGGGCAAATCAGTTCACCTTTTGGGCTTCAGTAGTCTCATTTTTTGAAAAGAGGGAGTGACGATTAAAGGATCTCTAAGTTCTGTTCCACTTCTAACATGGTAGGAATAAATACAATTTTTTCATCCAAAATAAATATCATTTATAGCTGCCTGAGTTACCCTGGTGAATGTAAACTTAAAGAGAAGGTCTCTGGCCAGTACGTACCATCAATGCACGTCAATTCACAGCCACTGAACTTTTATGTAAAATATTCTGCCTCCCACCTACTGAAGTCGGGGTGTGCCTCCTCTTGACTGGCACTTGGATCTGCTCTCTGTAGGAGCGTTCCTTGCCTCCCTGGTTACCTGCAGCATGTGTAACTGAACCATGACCAAACACCCACTTTGGTGGGCTAGGACAGTAAACAGTCTGCCTGCCATGAGGGAGACCCAGGTTTGATACCTGGGTCGGGAAGATCCCTTGAAGAAGGGAATAGCTACCCACTGTAGTATTCTTGCCTGGAGAATTCCATGGACAGAGGAGCCTGGAGGGCTGCAGTCCATGGGGTCGCAAAGAGTCAGACAGAACTGAGCGACTAACACTTTTACTTCAAGTAGCAGCCTTGTCTGTACAAGCAGGCTCTGCCTGGTTGTGCCACGTGGGCCCCTGTGCAATGCCTACTTGTTCCTGGTCACGCCACTTAAATCCCAAAGCAGAAGTCACCCAGCTGCTTTCTTCCAGCCTGTTGCACTTGAAAACAGGAAGCCGGGGTTTAGGAAGATCTTGCAAGACAACTCACAAAGAAGAAAAGTGTTTGCAATCAGGCTTCTTTCAAGAGCTGTTCCTAGAGTGTGATTTTGGAGATGCTAGTTTGGCTTTTTGGTTTTGCACAATCCAAGAGACCATAAGGTCACAGACACCAGCCCAACCACAACACCACCACACCTCTGAAGCACAGGCAGGGCACTCAGAGTTCTTTTTCCTCTGGAAAAGATTGAATAATTAAGCAGAAAAGTGAGATTTCTTCTGACTATAAACCAGAGTATAGAAAAATATAATGGTTTTTTATTGTCTAGGTAGCCAGTGCAAACTGCTCCATGATCTAGAGTTGGAAATAATGTCACATTTCTTCATTTCCCAAGGCAAATTAGAACCGCGCCTACCTACTAGCCATTAGATGAGCAAAACATCCACAATTAATGTCCTCGCCCAAGGGTATTTAAGAACTCAGAGAGCCTTTGCAGGTGGTGAGCTGGGAGGCTTGGAGGGGTGGGCATCTGGACTGTGGCTCCTGCAGACCTAATGGTGATCCTCACGCTAGGCTTTGCTCACACACAGTCCACCTAGCCTTGTAGCCACATTCATGTGCAGCTTTCTGCCTGGGCCTGTGGAATCTCCTCAGATGGGATAACCTGCTTCCACTGTCCCTTAGAAAGACATTAGACGTTAAAGAAGCCAAGCTCTTCCACACCTCAAGCAGGAGAAAATGTATCTTTCCTTCATTCCTTGACATGTCCCAGTCTGCTTTCTCTCATAATAGGTAGGAATTATAAAGTTATTATTAATATTTGGTGCACTTTTGAACACTGAAGTAGGATTTACATTGCTATAATATTTTCAGAGGGAAGTTTGGCTATTATCTCTCAGTATTTTAAATGTAAATATATATTATGTTAAATATTCCAATATGAAGATTTTAATAAATATCTCAAAGTATACAAAGATATACATATAAAGATGAGTATTCCTACCTTGTTTGTAAAATAGTTAGAAAAAATTGTAAACAACCTAAGCTTCCATTAATAGGGGATAGTTGGATAATTTGTGGCATGTGCATACACTAAATCACTACCCAAACTCCTAGTAAGAAAAAAACTGAATCATTCCATAGAAAATATGTTAAGTGAAAAAGCTTCATACACCCACACACAAATGAAACAGTGAAATGATTGCATATAGAGTATGATAGTATATACATCAATGCAGCAGGCCATTAAATTTTTACAATTTAAAAATGGTAAATTCTGGAAAATGGTTTGAAAAAAATGAAACTTTGACTTTTTGTTTCATGCATTTCTTTACTCTATACACTTTGCAACAGCAGAAACTACATTTGCAAATATAGGTTTAAATTTGGCTCTTTACATTGAAAATATATTACACCTATAATCTGAAACAAATAATAAAGATGAACATTTTTTCCTTATATAGTATTACCAATCCCACCACTTTCTGTAATGAGCGTACTGTCAGCCCTTACTCATTGTGCATAATTTATTGTGTCAAAGGCCTCTCTTCTCAGTCTCTGTGTGAATAACTGTCTCCTTTCTAAGTGATCCAATCTGCTTGGTGATCTTTTACAACTAGGCTCCACAGAGCAAGGAACTATTTACTTATTTCAAGGGGCTACTGGAAAAGAGAAAGATACAGGAATTAGGTGTGCTCAGTCTTGTCCGATTCTTTGCGACCCTGTGGACTGTAGCCCATCAGGCTCCTCTGTCCATGGGATTCTCCAGGCAAGAATACTTTCATCTTAGGGGAAAAAAACAATTCTTTGGTTCCTTCCTCCATTTTTTAATTGAGGGTTTGTGTTTTTTTAAACTATTGGGTTTCTATATGTGAAATTTTATGAATCTCATGAAAATTTTTCATGAAATTTTTTTACTATTGGGTTATTATACATGAGTTCCATGTATAGCTTGCATATTAACTTTTTATTGGATATGGAGTTGGACTTTTAGTTTCTTGATTGTTTCCTTTACTGAGCAGAAGCTTTGTAGTTTGCTGCAGTCCCACTTTTTTTGCTGATTTTTACATTTGTTGCCCTTGCTTTTGGTGTTAAATTAAAAAAAAAAAATCATTACTAAGGCCAAAGGCAAAGACCTTAACCACTTCCATTTTCTTTTAAGATTTTAAAAATTTCAGATATGACTTTCAAGTCTTTAATTCTTGGGTATCATGTAAGGTGGAGGTCCAGTTTCATTCATTTCATTTAGTTGTACGGTTTTCTCAGTACCTCTTATTTAAGAGACTATCTTTTCCCACTGAGTATATTTGGATCCCCTGAAAAATATGAGTTGACCATATATGAAAGGGTTTATTTCAGGGCTATCTATCCTGTTCCATTCATCAATACGGCTATTTTTATACTAATACCACACTGTTTTGGTTACAATAGCTTTGTAATGTAGTTTGAAATCAGGGAGTGTGATATCTTCAACTTTGTATTTAATCTCAAGATGACTTTGGCTATCTGGGGTCTTTTGTGGTTCCATACATATTTTAAGGTTGTTTTTTTTTTTTCTATTTCTGTGAAAAATGCCATTTGAATGTTACAGATACTGCATTGAACCCAGAGATTGCTTTGGGTAATATGGACTTCTTAACAACATTCTTCTAATTCATGAGCACAGAATATCTTTCTGTTGTGTCTTCTTCATTTTTTTTCCATCAATAGTTTACAGTGTATAGATCTTTCACCATTTTGGTTAAATTTATTCCTAAGTAGTGTATTATTTTTTGATGCTATTGTAAATAGGACTGTTAATTTCTCTGATAATTCATTGTTAGTATGTAAAAACATAACTGATTTTTGTATATTGTGTTTGTATCCTGCAACTTTACTGAATTTGTTTACTAGTTCTAACCATTATTTAGTGGAGGATTTTGAATTTTCTTTTTGTAAAAAAAAATGTATTGTTTTATAGTTGCTTTAAAGTGTTAGTTTCTGCTGTACAGCAGAGTGAATCTGCTACACACACACACACACATATACACACACACACACACACATATACACACACACACACACATATACGCACACACACATATACACTCACACACACACACATATATATATATACACACACACACACATATATATACACACACATATATATACACACATGCACATATATATATATACATATAGATCTCTATTTTGGATTTCCTTCCCGTATAGGTCACCCCTAATATGCAGCATTCATCATGAGAAACACTGGGCTGGAAGGAGCACAAGCTGGAATCAAGATTGCCTGGGAGAATATCAATAGCCTCAGATATGCAGATGACACCACCCTTATGGCAGAAAGTGAAGAGGAACTAAAAAGCCTCTTGATGAAAGTGAAAGAGGAGAGTGAAAAAGTTGGCTTAAAGCTCAACATTCAGAAAACAAAGATCATGGCATCTGGTCCCATCACTTCATGGGAAATAGATGGGGAAACAGTGTCAGACTTTATTTTTCTGGGCTCCAAAATCACTGCAGATGGTGGTTGAAGCCATGAAATTAAAAGACTCTTACTCCTTGGAAGGAGAGTTATGACCAACCTAGATAGCATATTCAAAAGCAGAGATATTATCTTGCCAACAAAGGTCTGTCTAGTCAAGGCTATGGTTTTTCCAGTGGTCATGTATGGATGTGAGTGTTGGACTGTCAAGAAAGCTGAGCGCTGAAGAATTGATGCTTTTGAACTGTGGTGTTGGAGAAGACTCTCAGGTCCCTTGTACTTCAAGGATATCCAACCAGTCCATCCTAGAGGAAATCAGTCCTGGGAGTTCATTGGAAGGAGTGATGCTGAAGCTGAAACTCCAATACTTTGGTCACCTCATGGGAAGAGTTGACTCATTGGAAAAGACCCTGATGCTGGGAGGGATTGGGGGCAGGAGGAGAAGGGGACAACAGAGGATGAGATGGCTGGATGGCATCACCGATTCGAGGGATATGAGTTTGAGTGAACTCTGGGAGTTGGTGATGGACAGGGAGGCCTGGCGTGCTGCAATTCATGGGGTCACAAAGAGTCGGACGTGACTGAGCGACTGAACTGAACTGAACGGAACTAGGTCACCACAGAGTACTGAGTAGCATTTTCTGTGCTATTCAGTAGGTTCTCATTAGTTATCTATTTTATACATAGTATCAATAGTGTTGTATTTCAATCCTAATCCCCCAGTTCATCCACCTTTCCCCTTGGTATCCATACATTTGTTCTCTACATCTGTATCTGTATTTCTGATAGTCGATACCAATTTTTTTCAGATTCCATAATATGCGCTAATATGATATTTGTTTTTCTGACTTCACTCTGTATGATAGTCTCTAGATTCATCCATGTCTCTACAAATGACCCAATTTCATTCCTTTTTATGGTTGAGAAATATTCCATTGTATATGTGTACCACATCTTCTTGATCCATTCCTGTACTGATGAATATTTAGGTATTCCATGTCCTGGCTACTGTAAATAGTGCTGCAATGAACATTGGAGTGCATGTGTCTCTTTGAGGTATGGTTCTATCAGCATGTATGCCTAGTAGTGGGATTTCTGGGTCAATGGTAGCGCTGAGTTTTGCTTTCTGAGGAATTCCATGCTGTTTTCCATAGTAACTGTATCAATTTACATTCCCATCAACAGTACAAGAGTGTTCCCTTTTCTCCACACCCTCTCCAACATTTATTGTTAGTAGATTTTTTGATGATGGCCATTCTGACTGGTGTGACGTGATATTTCATTGTAGTTTTGAGTTGCATTTCTCTAATGATTAGTGGATATTTCATGCAAAGATGGATACAATAAAGGACAGAAACAGTATGGACCTAACAGAAGCATAAGATATTAAGAAAAAGTAGCAAGGACACACAGATAAACTATATACAAAAAAGATCTTAATGACCCAGATAACCACTAGGGTGTTATCACTCACCTAAAGACAGACATCCTGGAGTGTGAAGTCAAGTGGAACTTAGGAAGAAGCATCACTATGAACAAAGCTACTGGAGGTGATGGAATTCCAGATAAACTATTTAAAATCCCCAAAGATGATGCTGGGGAAGTGCTGCACTCAACATGCCTGCAAATTTGGAAAATTCAGCGGTGGCCACAAGGCTGGAAAAGGTCAGTTTTCATTCCAATCCTAAAGAAAGATAATGCCAAAGAATGTCCAAACTATTGCACGATTGCACTCTTCTCACACGCTAGCAAAGTAATGCTGAAAATTCTCCAAGCCAGGCTTCAACAGTACTTGAACCAAGAAATTTCAGATGTACAAGCTGGATTTAGAAAAGGCAGAGGAACCAGAGATCAAATTGCCAACATCTTTTGGATCATAGAACAAATGAGAATTCCAGAAAAGCATCTACTTCTGCTTCATTGACTATGCTAAAGACTTTAACTCTGTGGATCACAACAAAGTGTAGAAAATTCTTCAAGAGATGGGAATACCAGACCACTTTACCTGCCTCCTGAGAAATCTGTATGTAAGTTAAGAAGCAACAGTTAGAACCAAACATGGGACAGTGGACTGGTTCAATTGGCAAAGGAGTACATCAAGGCTGCATGTTGTCACCCTGCCTGCCTGTTTAACTTGCATGCAGAGAACATCATGAGAAATGCTGGTCTGGATGAAGCACAAGTTGGAATCAGGATTTCCAGGAGAAATATGAATAATCTCAGATATGCAGATGACACCACCCTTAAGGCAGAAAGTGAAGAGGAACTAAAGAGTCTCTTGATGAAAGTGAAGGAGGAGAGTGGAAAAACTGTCTTAAAACTCAGCATTATAAAAACTAAGATCATGGCATTGGGTCCCATCAATTCATGGCAAATAGATGGGAAAACAGTGGCAACAGTGACAGACTATTTTCTTGGGCTCCAATTTCACTGCAGATGGTGACTGCAGCCATGAAAAAAAAGATGCTTGCTCCTTGGAAGAAAAGCCATGACAAACCTAGATAGCATATTAAAAAACAGAGATATTACTTTGCTAACAAAGGTGCCTCTAGTCAAAGCTATGGTTTTCCCAGTAGTCATGTATGGGTGTGAGAGTTGGACCATAAAGAAAGCTAAGTGCCAAAGAATTGATGATTTTGAACTGTGGTGCTGGAGAAGACTCTTCAGAGTCCCTTGCACAGCAAGATGATCAAACTAGTCAATCCTAAAGGAAATCAGTCCTGAATATTCATTGGAAGGACTGATACTGAAGCTGAAACTCCAATACTTTGACTACCTGATGTGAAGAACTGACTCATTGGAAAATATCCTGTGCTGGGCAAGATTGAAGGCAGGAGGAGAAGCAGATGATAGAGGATGAAATGGTTGGATGGCATCACCGACTGTATGGGCATGAGTTTAATCAAGCTCTGGGAGTTGGTGATGGACAGGGAAGCCTAGCATGCTGCAGCCCATGGCATCCCTAAGAGTTGGACATGACTGAGCAACTGAACTGAATGATTAGTGATATTGAGGATCTTTTCATGTACCTCTTGGCCATGCATCTCTGTGTCTCTGGAGAAATGTCTATTTAAGTCTCCTATCCATTTTTTGTTTGGGTTGTTTGTTTTTTTGTATTGAGCTGCATGGGTTATTTGTATATTTTGGAGATTAATCCTTTGTCAGTTGCTTCATGTGCAAATATTTTCTCCCATTCTGAGGGTTGTCCTTTCATGTTGTTTATGATTTCCTTTGCTGTGCAAAAGCTTTTAAGTTTAATTATATCCCATTTGTTTATTTTTGTTTTTATTTTCATTACTCTAGGGAGGCGGGTCAAAACAGGTCTTGCTATGATTTATGTCAAAGAGTGTTCTGTGTTTTCAAAACTTTGTGACATAGCTGGTCTGTGGCAGATTGAATTTTCTTCATGTAATCACACAGCATCTGCAAATAGAGACAATTTTATCCTTTCTGATTTTGATGGCCTTTATTTATTTACTTGACCTTATTGCTCTGACTAGGATTTCCAGTACTATATTGAATAGAAGTAACAAGAGTGAGCATCCTTGTATTGTTCCAGATCTTAGAGGAAAAGTTTCAGCTTTTCACCATTGAGTGTGATATTAGCTGTGGGCTTGTCAAATATGGCCTTTTTCATGTTGCAGTACATCCGCTCTCCAGCAAGATGCTTGGAAGATTTTATCATGAAAAGATGTGAAATTTTGTGGAATGCTTTATCTATGCTGACTGAGATGATTATATGATTTTTTATTCTCCATTTTGTTAATGTGGTGTATCACCATATTTGATTTGTGCATGTTGAATCAACTTTGCTTTACTGGAGTAAATTCCAGTTGATTATGGTATATGATCCTTCTTATGTATTGTTGAATTCAGTTTGCTAACATTTTGTTGATAGTTTTCACATCTATGTTTATTGAAGAAATTTTCCTGTAATTTTCTTTTCATTTCAGTGTCTTTGGTTTTGGTATGATATTAATGCTGCTGCTACTGCTGCTGCTAAGTTGCTTCAGTTGTGTCCGACTCTGCGCAACCCCATAGATGGCAGCCCACCAGGCTCCCCGTCCCTGGGATTCTCCAGGCAAGAGTACTGGAGTGGGGTGCCATTGTTTCTCTGGATATTAACGCTGCCTTTGTAAAATGAATTTAGAAGTGTTCTTTCATCTTTTTTTTTAATAGTTTGAGGAAGATTGGTTTCACTGACTTTTTCCTATTTTTTTTTTAGCCTCTATTTCATTAATTTCATCTTTGTATTTCCTTCCTTCTTTTGACTTTGGGCTTGGTTCTTTTTTCTAGTTCCTTATATTGTAAAGTTAAGCTGTTTATGTCAGATCTTTTTGTTTCTTACTCTAGACATTTATCACTATGAAATTTCTCTTAGAACTGCTTTTTCTGCATAGCTTTCATGTTCACTTAATTCAAGATATTTTTATTGTACTTTGATTTGTCTTTGATCCATTGGTTGTTCAGAAGTGTAGTGTTTAATTTCCACATGTGAATTTTTCCAGTTTTCTTCTTATAATTGATTTCTTGTTTCTTATTATTGTGGTTGGAAAAGATGCTTGATATGCTTTCTATCTTCTTAAATTTATTAAAACTGAGAAGAATGTGTTCTGCTTTCAATAGAAATGTACTGTAAATGTCTGTTAGGTCCATCTCCTCTAACATAGCTTGGGTTAATTTTCTTATTGATTTTCTGTCGATGAGAACCTTTCACTGTTGAAAGTGGGATATTGAAATCCCCTAGTACTTTTATATTGAAATTTATTTCTCTCTTCAGATGTTAATATTTTCTTTAAAGATATTGTGTTCCTATAAAGGGTATATGCATATTTATTGACATAATAGCCACCAGATGAATGGACTCCTTTATCATTATGTAATAGCTTTCTTTGTCTCTTGTTTAAGTTTTTTGGTTAAAAATCTGTATTTTCTGATATAAGTATAGCTACCCCTGCTTTCTCTTGGCTTCCATTTGCATGGGATATATTTTTCCATCCCTTAAGTTTCAGTCTATGTGTGTCCTTAAATCTAAAATGAGTCTCTTGTAGACAGCATATAGTTGGTTCTTGTTTTTTGTATCCATTCTGAAACTCTATGTCTTTTGATTGGAGACTTTAGTTCATTTCTATTTGACTATTGACAGATATGGACTCATTACCATTTTGTGAACTGTTTTCTTGTTGTTTGATAAATCCTTTGTTCCTTTCTTCCTCTCTTGTTCTCTTCCTTTGTGATTTGATAACTTTCTATAGTGGTATTCTTAGATTCCTTTTTCTTTACCTTTTGTGTATCTACTATAAGTTTTTACATTGTGGTTAACATGAGTCTTACATAAGACATGTTATATTATAACAGTCTATTTTAAGCTGATAACATTTTCAAGTGCACACATAAGCTCTAAGTTTTAACTCTCTCTGCATTTTGTGTTCTGATGTCAAAATTTACATATTTTAACTTTGCATATGGGCTTCCCTGGTAGCTCAGCTGGTAAAGAATCCATCTGTGGTGCAGGAGACCTGGATTCAATCCCTGTGTTGGGAAGGGCATGGCAGCTCACTCCAGTATTCTTGCCTAGAGAATCCTGGTGGACAGAGGAGCCTGGTGGGCTATGGTCCATGGGGTCGCACAGAATCAGACACGACTGAGCGACTAAGCACAGCACAGCAGCCCTTTGTATATAAGTTAACAAATTATTGAAATTATAGTTATTTTAATGTATTTGTCCGTTAATCTTTGTACTAAAGTTATATGATTTTCCCACCCCCTTTACCATATTAAAGAATTCTGAAGTAAATTGTATATTTACTTTTTACCAGTGAGTTTTATACTATCATCTGTTTTCATGTTAGTAATTAGCATCCTTTTGTTTCAGCTTGGAAAATCCTCTGTAGCTTTTCTTGTAAGGCTGGCCGAGTCATGATGATCTCCTTTAGCTTGCGTTTGTTTGTTTTTCCTTCCATTTTGAAAGGCAGTTTTGCAGTAGAATATTCTTGTGGGCAAGTTGTTTTCTTTCACCATTCTATTAAATCATGCCACTCCCTTCTGCCTTGCATGTTTCTGCTGAAAATTCTGATCATAGGGTTCCCTTACATGTAAAAAGTTAGTTTTGTCTTGCTTTTTTTTCCCTTGTTTTTAACTTTTGACTATTTAATTATGCTGTATCTTGGTGTGATTTCTTTGGATTCCTTTTATTTGGAATTCTGTTGGCTTCCTGAATCTGAAAATCTGTTCATTTTGGCAGGTTAGGGAAATTTTCAGTCATTATTTTTTTGAATAAGCTTTCTGCTCCTTTCTCTCTCCTCCTGGGATCCCTTATGGTTTGAATATTGGTCTGCCTATTGGTGTCACATAAGTTCCTTAAGCTATTTCATTTTTTTCATTCATTTTTCCTTTTACTCCTTGATTGGATGAATTCCACTGCCTGTTGTTGAGTTTCCCTATCTTTTCTTTTAGTTGATCTATTCTGCTGCTAAACCTCTCTGTTGAATTTTTCAGCTGAATTATAGTCTCAGCTCTGTGATTTTTCACTGTTTTAAAATATTTTCTGTCTCTTTGTTGAAATTCTTCCTTTGGTCATGCATTGCTGTTCTAACCTTGATGAGCATCTTTATGAGCATATTTTGAACTATCAGGTTAGTTACTAATATCCTGTGTCATTAAGATTTGTTTCTGGAGGTTTATCTTGCTCTTTTATTTGAAAAACATTTTCCTGTTTCTTCATTTTTCTTGACTGTCTGTGTTGGTTTCTATGCATGAGGTAAAGCAGCCCCTTTCCCAGTCTTGACCAAGTGGTCTCATGTAAGAGATGAAACTCATCAATCAGTCCAGCCTGACATCTTGGTTTTCTCTCAAGACTTTGTAGTTAACCAAGTTGCCCTCTTTGTTCTTAGGGATTCCCAAAAGTTGAGGGCATGCCAAAACCTGTCAGTGTCCCTAGAAGGAGGATCATGCTCAGGGCCTAGAATGTGGACCATCAGGTGGAAGGGAATGTATGGAGTTAAGTCCCTTTCAAGGAGAAACCAGAGGTGGGCATTTTTTTTCCCTCTGCTTCCCCTGTATTGGATCCAGGCATATTGTTGCAGGGATTTACCTGAGATTGTCACAGTCTTGTTGGACATGTGAAGGGAGGCCCCTGGTATGTCATTACCTGACATACCAGGGATTTGCACCTTGGGCAGCAATTGCAAAACCTGGGGTGTAGACATACGTATAAGCTCCCGCCAGGGATATACTGGTGACTTGGAGCAGGCTACCAGGAGACAATGAGAGAGGTGTTTGTTACTTTCCATGATTTCTGAGAACTTTCAGCTATCCCCTATATGTGTGCTAAATTGAAAGCCTACATTTTAGGCAGCAGCTTTCAAAGTATACAGAGGGACTCCTTTGGGGGAAAGACTAGGAGATGCACAACTTTGTCTGCTCTCTCTGTACCCAAACCTGGAAGAATAGCTCTATTGCAAGCACTTGCACACCCATTAACAACTATTTCTTTATTTGCTATAGTCTTGTGGATCCAAGCCTCATTAGCCTTAAGAATTAGAAGTTTTAGGGAGCATATACATCTGTTGAGAGTTTTAAAAGTTGGGGTATTAAATGTTGGACAAACTCTTTGCTCCTCAAGGAGAATCTGGAAGTTAGGAGTTCCCTTCCAATTGTATGGTGCTGTGTCAGGTTACGGCAAGCATGCGTCTCAGCTTTTCCTAGCCATTTGATGCAGGCAGGCTATTTTCTAATTTGCCTGATACATAGGGGTTGTTCCCTAGTTTCAGATTTCTTTCAGAGGTAATTGCTGTTTGTGTAGCCATAGATTCAGTGTGTACATAGGAAGATGGGAATTCAAGAGGCTCCTCTATTGCCATCTTGGCTTACCTCCCTGTTAATAATTATCTTAGTAGTTATTTCAAACCTTTAGATACTTATGGATTTTTAACTGAATCAATTAAGGAGGATTGAAGAATTTGGCTCCTATATTGTGTATGATGGCACCTTTATAAAACCAGAAAAAAATCTGCTATCATGAACTTTGCTGACACGCATTCCAAATTGAACTATGAATGAACTATTCACCCAGTATCAATTAAGTCTGGTACCACAGCTTCTAGTAATCAAGAATTATTAGAACCAGAATTATTTTTCTTGATTTTTTTACATGCATTATTTTGTTACTTTATCAAATTACTCCAAAAAGAAGAAGATAAATTTGATTAAAATTAGAACACATAAAATAGGATAGCATGAGCAGAAAAATAAATGCAAAATGACAGCAGAGAAATAAATTGGAGTGAAAAGTTAATACAAGTTAGGAAGAGATAAAAATAGAACACACATGTGCAGTCTGTAGGAGCATAAATCATTGATCTAGTTGTGCCCTGACTTGGCTTTGTGCTTCTTGGTGTTCAAAATAAAAAGAGACTCCATTATAATTTGATGAGGTGAAAACATGCTGTTTTGCTAGTTCTGATACTAAAAAAGGCAAATGGATCTTTTTTGAAGGGACTTAAATACAATCTCTACAGTAATTGCCATAATATATCTCATAAGACTGCTTCTCCTACTACCTCTCAAAAAAACCTAAAAACCTCCCAAGATAAGCTCAGTGAAACTCTTTCTGCATATGGTTCAAAGTAATAAGGCTAAACTACAGAGTTTTTTTGATGGTCAAGCTGGATCAAAAGAAAAGTTTGCGGTATTTTTATAGGTGATATACAGAAGAGCTCCTATAGTGAATACTTGAGATTAGAAATAACATTCAACTTTTCACATAGTAAAAAGCTGGATTTAACGAATCTGTGTGCTTAGAGAAATGACAGATAACTTAATGTTGATGGGTGCGTCATAGGTCTTCCAAGTTGTATTTGTAAAATAAGGACTCTGAGCCATAGGTACAATCCAAGAGAAGAACCTGGAATCTTTTGCCATAGATCATAGTTTTCTCGGAGTACTTTACTTGACATACTAACATCATGTAATAATGAGGTCTGAAAATGGCTCCAGTGTCAAATAAGTTTGGTGAATATTGCACGTCAGTTCCATTTCTTGGAAAAGTAGTAGTAGTAATGCCTGATAGTACTACACACACAAAAAAATACTACACAGCACAGTAATACATTACAGAACCATAATGAAGCAATCTGATTAACTTTTCTTTGCTGAGTGTTTCCCAAACTTATTTGATTATCAAATCCACATGTTAATATTTGGTGTGACTAATATTCTATAAAACAGACCCTGAAAAACATCTCGTAGTTTCTGATGACATTAACTCAATGTATTATTAAGATTAAAACCACTTTAAAAAACATCAATGTGAAGAACATTCTAGGAAACAAAACAGTAGACATTGATGCAGGGCTCCTGCATACCAGCAGCCAGAATGGGATTCTAGTACATTTACTTCAAACAAGTATAAAATGGACATAGGGCTTCCTCAAAACCCCAGAAGGCTAATGAAAATTTATATAATGGATATTTAGAACATGGAAGGTAGTGAGAAGTCAAAATTCTTTCTATACGATAAAATCTTTTTGGTAACTTGATTTTTAAATGAATTTTCAAATGCGGTAGTTAGTGAATTCAGGGAAAATATGGGAATCTATTATCTTAGTGTTGTCATATTTTTAAAGTGACGTATTCTCAAGATTTTTAAGTCCAGTTGGCAATTTAGGATTTTTCCTTGATATCTATATCTATCTATCTATCTATATATCAAATTCAAGATGACATTTTGTCAATGGCCTTAGTGCAGAGGCACATGTTAATTTTCTAGGAACCATGAAGTTCTGTCAAGAGCAAAGAGCCATCTTGAATATTCTAGCTGTTGTGAATGTTGAATGGGAGACATTTGTTTCATATCTCACTAGAATCAAGCAGAGAGACCTCTTGAAAGATTGGTCAGTCAGATGGCCAGATGATTCTTGCTGCTGATGCTGCTGCTACGTCGAGTCAGTCGTGTCCGACTCTGTGCGACCCCATAGACGGCAGCCCACCAGGCTCCCCCGTCCCTGGGATTCTCCAGGCAAGAACACTGGAGTGGGTTGCCATTTCCTTCTCCAATGCATGAAAGTGAAAAGTGAAAGTGAAGTTGCTCAGTCGTGTCCAACTCTTAGCGACCCCATGAACCGCAGCCTACGAGGCTCCTCCGTCCATGGGATTTTCCAGGCAAGAGTACTGGAGTGGGGTGCCATTGCCTTCTCCAAGATGATTCTTAAGTCTGGTTATAACAATTTACATGACAGAAGGTCATTTTGGGTAGTGACTGCGTGTGTGCTAAGTTGCTTCAGTCGTGTCAACTCTTTGTGACCCCGTGGATTGTAGCCCACTAGGCTCCTCAATCCATGGGATTTTCCAGGCAAGAATACTGGAGTGGGTTGCCATGCTCTTCTCTAAGGGATCTTCCTGACCTAGGGATCGAACCTGCATCTCTGATGCCTCCTGCATTGGCAGGTGGGTTCTTTACCACTAGTGCCCCCACATTAGCATTAATTATCTCACATTCTAGCTTCAGTTTCCTCAACTGTAGGGATTCCTCACTAGTCTTTCCTTAGCAGATTCCACACAAATGTTCCTGCCTTGCTATCTGAAGTTTAACCCACAGTGTAGCAGCTCAACTTCAAGATAAACTTGAATTGCTTGATGCATGTAGTTAAACCAGTGATTCAATTCCTGTTGTATCTTATTGAAGACCAATCTGAATTATTTAAAAAATTTTTTTGAACTTGGAGGTAAGGTGACTTCCACACAGTTTTTGATCCTACCAGTTACTGGCGGTGTAGGGTTACATAATCTTCTTGAATTCTTCTTTTTCCAAAAAAGCTCACCTTATATAGTCATTGGCAATTCTGATAATGGTTGTGAGATTGGTGTCCAAATACAGCACTGTGTGTCCAAAACACTGGCATGCATTCAGCAAAGAAAAGCTTTCAGACAGTTCTGGGTCACTTATTCTCTTTGAATAGTCTTTTCTTCAACCTATCTGTGTGATAACATCATGGTCTAGGTAAAAACGTGTTTTTTCCCCATAGCACCATAGATGCATAGTTGAAAACTGCATTATCAAAAAGGCTTTATTAATTGTAAAAGAAGAACCAACACTTAGCTGTATATCTGATATTGCTTATATAATATCTAAATTACTGGAGTAAAGCCATTCTTCTCCTAGGAATCTGGCCAATTTTTCAGGTTATTTGCAAAGACTAGACACATTTATCAGGACCCTTCTTTAAAAACAAAATGCAGGCTATAAGCAACGTATTTCCTGGCCTCTGACATGAGCTAAATATCTGGAAAAGGCAAAGCTGTAATGAAACTGTGTTGGCTGTGTTCTCCCATGTTTCTTTGCCATGCCCAGGCAAGACTGGAGCTTACCAGGCAACACCATCATCCAGAAAGGGGAGGTCCTTTTTCCAGGCCCAGATGTAGCTGAGGTGGAGCGGAGGGATGGGGACTACTGCAGAGTAGCAGGAGAGGGGCAGAGAATGGCTCTTCTGTTTGTTTCTAGACGTGATCATAAGTATAGTGTTAGTCATTCAGTTGTGTCCGACTCTTTACCACCCCATGAACTATAGCCCATTAGGTTCCTCTATCCATGGGACTCTCCAGGCAAGAATCCTGGAGTGGGGTAGTCATTCCCTTCTCCAGGGGATCTTCCCAACCCAGGGATTGAACCTGGGTCTCCTGCATTGCAGGCAGATTCTTTACTGTCTGAGCCACCAGGGAAGCCCTAATTATAATCAGACATGATAATAATGGGGGAGTAATTGTTTTCTTCCCAAAGGCCTTCTTTGCCTCCTTAAAATCCATAACCACTGTATTAGTTTCCTGTTGATGTTGTTACAGATTACCACAAACTTAGTGGCTTAAAACAATACAAATTAATTATCTTAAAGTCCTGGAGGTCAGAAGCCCTAAAATCAAGCTGTGGACAGGGCTGCCTCCCTTCTGAAGGCATGAGAGGAGAATTGGTTTCCTTGCCTATTCCAGCTTCTAGAGATTGCCTGCATTCCTTGGCCTGTGGTCCTCTATCTTCAGGCCAACAGCAGAGTATACTCAAATTTCTCTCTCCTTCTGTCATCACCTCTCCTCTTTTGACTCTGACCCTCCTCCCTTCTTATGAGGACTCTTGTGATCACGTGAGTCCACCAAGGTAAGAGAGGACAAGCATTCCATCTCAAGGTTCTTCCCTAGTAACATCTGTGAAGACCTTCTTGCCATCCAATCTGGGATTATAATGTGCACATCTTTGGGGGCACCATTATTTTATCTACCACCATCATCCTGGTTGTTTTGATTGCTTTTTAAAATAGTTGCATTGTGTGTAAAATTGGAACTATGATATTCACCCCCTGGGGATATAAAGTCAATGAGATAGCCTAGCTTCAGTCATCATAGCAAAACACTTGCATAGTGCCTGTTAGAAGATTTTTTTATGTGTTCTTAATTCAGAGATGCAGAGTTGAGATTCTGCTCTCACTGCTGCCTGTTACCTGAAGAGGCCACTGTACCTTTCAGTTTTCTCACTTTTTAAATGCACAACTTGCGTTTTCACATCAACCTATGAGTAACGACTCAAGTTTCAATATAACCCCACCTATAAAAGAAAGGGGCTTCCCAGGTGGCTCAGTGGTAAAGAATCCACCTGCCAATACAGGAGCTGTGCATTCAGTTATTGGGTCAGGAAGATCTCTTGGAGAAGGAAATGCGACCCACTCCAGTATTCTTGCCTGGGAAATCCCATAGACAGAGGAGCCTGGCGGGTAGAGTCCATGGGGGGTCACAAAAGAGACACGACTTAGAGATTGAACAACAACTTGAGTTTTCTCACCAGCCTGTGAGTAATGATTCAAGTTTCAATTTGACCCCACCTATAAAAGAAGCACTTTGAACCTCCTCACAGTCTCACCCACTTCTTTATAGGAGTGTTAAGGCACCGTCCTGTATATATCCACACACCAGTTCTCCCAAGTCCTTTCTACTCTGGGCCCTTTTGGTTCACTCAAGTCCAGTAAAGAGAGCAGATAATCTGAGGAATAGGAACTAGTAGAAGATACAGGACAATGATGATTGGTACTATTAGATGAGTCAAAAGTCAAGTATTTCAAGCACAATTAAGTTCGCAGTGTCAGAGAGAATGATCATGATAAATGTCATCACCTCTGTGAAAGGCAGAGGAAATTGAAGCTGTAATTCACATCATCATCCCTTCATTTGAAGGCTACTTCTGTCCTGAGCCAATCTGTCTCCTGTTAATGCTCCCAAGTTTAATTGGGAGCATTAATATTTAATATTTTCTCTAAAAGCACTCATGGATAGCGTATTTATCTATGAGCACACTCACTGACTGTATCTTTATAACGATAATTTATATCCTGCCTTAAAAGAATTTGTGGCAGCTGACATGAAAACTTAAAAGTGGAGCCTGGTAGGCTGCAGTCCATGGGGTCCCTAAGAATCGGACATGACTGAGCAACTTCACTTTCACTTTTCACTTTCATGCATTGGACAAGGAAATGGCAACCCACTCCAGTATTCTTTCTTGGAGAATCCCAGGGACGGGGGAGCCTGGTGGGCTGCCGTCTATGGGGTCGCACAGAGTCGGACACGACTGAAGCAACTTAGCAGCAGCAGCAGCAGAGAGAAGTGATGGATGAAGCAGGGAGAGTAGTCAGCGAACATGCATGCTAAGTCACTTCAGTCCTGTCTGACTCTGTGGGCCCCTGTGGACTGTAGCCCACCAGGCTTCTCAGTCCATGGGATTCTCCAGGCAAGAATGCTGGAGTTCGTTGCCATGCCCTCCTCCAGGGAATTTTCCTGACCCAGGGATCAAACCTGCATCTCTTACCTTCTCCTACACTGGCAGGTGGATTCTTTACCACTAGTACCACCTGGGACACCCAACAGTGGTCAGGCAGAAGCACAAATAAATTAGCCAGAAATACAGGCCGAGGGAAGCTGTTGCACTGAGTACAAATCTGAATTCTGTGCTTTCTGGCAGCATGGAGAGGTAGATGAAATAGATTAGCACTTTGCCTGAAGAGAAATCTTTTTTCTCAGTCTGAACTCTGACTTAGTTCTGCATCTCAAAGGCGCCACTGAACAGAATAATGGACAGTGGAAAGGGCCCTAAACTGAAATTTTTACCAAATTAGGTTGCCTTATAATAATAATGACGGTGATAGTTGTGATGGTCAGGTTTGGACAGAAAAATCTTTTCTGTTACTTGGGTTTCTATGAGGAAGGATGAACACTTCTAGCCTCTCATCTTATCCCTTAATTTCCCCCCTTGGAGAAAGGCTGGGTGGGAGATGGCCACGGTTCAATTTCCTCAAATATATGAAGCAAATCTCTCAATGGTCCTGGGCATGAGGAATTTGGTCCCTTTCCCCCTTTCTTGCTCTCTCTGGAACTGTAAGAGACAGTGACTTGGAAAAGCAGGCTGGCTCTGCCCACTGAAGATAACCCCAGAATGGTCTACACAGGGGTCTAAATTAAAGACTGAGGAATGGAGTGGTCAACTCCCGTTTGACTCTTCTAAGTTATAGTTTCTGATAATGATGACATTTTCCTCCATTACTTTTTTCTTATTTCTCAGTAGCATCAAAATTCAGATGGAATCGAGAAGTGTTATTTATTTCTGGTCTTGGTCCTTCAGGTTACCCACCAAAATCTGTTTCTTCTTTTTCCATAGAAATAGAACTTTTGCTGGGCAGATGGTTGCAGCCAGGTATAATCTGAGGACTAAGTCCATGGTACCAAAGTTGGGCAGAAAAAAAAATGTATGCAAGTTGCGCCTTTAGCTCTTAAAGATCCTTGGCCTGAACAAGTTCTTTCCTTTCCTTTCTCCTGGTAGGAAAAGGCGGTGGCTGGAGCACACTGAGGCTAGAAGAGTTGCCCCACAAGCCTGGGAAGCATTTTGGAGCAGAGCCCACAGCCACTCACATGAAAAAAAGCCCAGTTTTGAAATAACTCATTCTTGATCTCTTCATTATACCAAGCTGCTCACCTAACTCATTCATACGGACTCCAAAACCAGTAAGAGCTAACAATTCTTTAACATTTTTTTGGAGGGTTTTTTAATTGTTTTACATCAACATGTATTTAACAATGTTGTGTTTGTTTGATGTGTACAGCAAAGTGATTCAGTTATACATGTATCTATTCTTTTTCAGATTCTTTTCCCATTTAGGTTATTACAGAATATTGAGCAGTTTCCTGTGCTAAACAGTAACTCCTTGTTGCTTATCTATTTTAAATATAGCAGTGTGTACCTGTCAATCTTAAACTCCCAGTCTAGCCCTCCCACTCATCCTTCCCCACTGGTAACCATAAGTCCATATTCTAGGTCTGTTTCTGTTTTGTAAATAAGTTCGTTTGTATCATTTTGTTTACATTCCACATATAAGCGATATCATATGATATTTGTCTTTGTCTGACTTACTTCACTTAGTATTATCATCTTCAGGTCCATCCATTATTTCATTCTTTTTAATGGCTGAGTAATACTCCATTGTGTGTATGTACTACATCTTCTTTATCCATTCATCTATTGATGGATGCTTCATGGCTTGGTTATTGTAAACAGCCTTGTAATGAACATTGTGGTGCATTATCCTTTTAAACCATGTTTTCCTCTGGACCATATGGTAGGTCTATTTTAGTGTTTTGAGGAACTTCTATGGTGGCTATGCCAGTTTACATTCCCATTTCTCTGCGCCCTCTCTAGCATTTATTAGTTGTAGATTTTTTTGATGATGACCATTGTGATTGGTATGAGGTGATATCTCATTGTAGTTTTCATTTGGATTTCTCTAATAATTAGCAATGTTGAGACTTTTTCCATGTTGGCCATTTGTATGTCTTCTTTGGAGAAATGTATGTTTAGTCTTCTGCCCGTTCTTTGATTGGATTATTTGTTTTGGTGATATTAAGCCTCATGAGCTGTTTGTAAATTTTGGAGACTAATCCCTTGTCAGTTGCATCATTTGCAAATATTATATTCCCTCTTGCGGTTGTCTTTTTGTTTGGTCTAGGGTTTCCTTTGCTGTGCAAAAGATTTTGAGTTTAATTAGGTCTCATTTGTTTTGTTTTATGGCCATAACTTTAGGAGATGGCTCAAAAAATATTGCTATGATTTATGTGTCAAAGAGCATCTGTTTGTGTCATCTTCTGTTTCTTTCATCAGTATCTTATAGTTTTTGGAGTACAGGACTTTTGTCTCCTTAAGTAGGTTTATTCTTAGGCATATTATTATTTTTGATGCAGTAGGAAATGGGATAATTTCTTTAATTTCTCTTTCTGAACTTTCATTGTTATTGTATAGAAATGCAATGTATTTCTATGTATTAATTTGTATCCTGCAATTTTACTGAATTTATTGATGAACTCTAGTAGTTTTCTGGTGGCAGCTTTAAGATTTTCTCTGTGTAAGTATCATGTCATCTGCAAACAGTGACAGTTTTACTTCTTTTCCGATTTGATTCCTTTTATTTCTTTTTCTTCTCTGATTACCATGGCTAGGACTTCGAACATCATGTTGAATCAAAGTGGTGAGAATGGACATTCTTGTCTTGTTCCTAATCTTAGAAGAAATAAATGCTTTTAGCTTTTCATCATTTTGAGTATGATGTTAGCTGTAGGTTTGTCATATATGGTCTTTACTACATTGAGGTATGTTCCCTCTATGCCCATGTTCTGGAGAGTTTTTATCATAAATGAGTGTTGAATTCTGTCAGAAGCTTTTTCTGCATCTATTGAGATGATCGTATGGTTTTTATTCTTCAATTTACTGATGCAGTGTATCACACTGGTTGATTTGCAGATAATGAAATATCCCTGCAGCCCTGGGATAAATCCCACTTGATCATGGTATATGATCTTTTTAATGTGTTGTTGGATTCATCAGCAATATGTTCGTCAGCAATATTGGCCTGAAGTTTTCTTCTTTTTTTTTGGTGATATCTTTGTCTGGTTTTGGTATCAGGGTGATGGTGGCCCCTTGAGTGAGTCTGGAAGAATTCCTTCTTCTACGATTTTTTGGAATAGTTTCAGAAGGATAATAGTTAACTTTTCTCTAAATGTTTGATAGAATTCGCCTATGAAGACATCCGGTCCTAGAATTTTGTTTGTTGGAAGTTTTAAAGTCAGTTTCAATTTCAGTACTTGGGGTCAGTCCTCTTTAACACTTAATATCATGTGCCAGGATCTGTGTGGGGCACTGTACATGTATTATGTCACCTGGATCTCATCAATATCCTCTAAGGTAAAGTCATTACATTCTTTTTTGAGGAAGGAACAAAGACACAGAAAGGTCAAATAAGCAACTTATACTACACACACAGCAAAAGAGCAGAGTCAGAGTTCCAACACAGTGTCCCCTGTCTTGACTCTTAAACATCATGATGTCTTGCCCTTTACAAGGACTTGGAGCAGAAAACTGAAGGCAGGGTTTCTCTATTTCCATGGAGAGTCAGAACAATGTAACTTGAGGATAGAAAATGTTCAGGTTTGCCATGCAGCCCCTTGCAAGCCCTGGAGAGGGGAAGGGCTACCCACTCCAGTATTCTGGCCTGGAGAATTCCATGGACTATATAGACCATGGGGTTGCAAAGAGTCGGACATGATTGAGCGACTTTCACTCACTTCACTCCCTTGAAAATAACTGAAATTATTTGAATTGTCTGTGAAGTTAGAACAGGGAGGCAGTCAACAGAGGAAGGATGAGAATTTTAGTTAGAAGAGCAAGCAGAACCCATCAGGATAAGTGCTGGAGACCATTCTCCATGGGGCTCTTGTGCTTCTGCATGTGCTTGCAAGCAGAGGCACTGGCTGCTTTTGTTCTGAACCATCTTTTCCAGGAAGTTTGTATCGTGAACAGCCTGAGAAGATATTGAAGGTATTTCCCTTCAGAGCAAAGGGTCAGGCATGTCTACCACCATCTTAAAAGGTTTGGGTTCCCTAAGCTCAGGGCTCCTTTCCTGTAACTGTGTGTGGGGATGATTGTCTTGCCTTGTGGGGAACCAACACAAATGTGTATGCTGGCTGCTATTACTATTGTAAGTAATCAACCACTCTTTGCCTCTGACCCAGAAATCATATGTCTTATTGCAGTTAGTTAATGTGTTGGCTTGAATGTAGGGGAGAGTCTTAAACTATTCAGAGTTCTTGACATAAAGTAAGTTTTTCTATTCCCTTTTAATTGCAATGAATCACTCAGTATTCAAAGGCAGTTGGTCTGGATTTTCTACCTGTCGGTTGATTGAATAAGGAGAAAGGAAGGTCTTTAAAGATAATGGACATTAACACCCTTGAAATAGATATTCATTTAGTCAGAATTCATGTTAACCCAATTCCGAAACCCAATTCCAAATCATGCTGACAAAGTTCCAAAATTAGATTTCAGTACTTTCAAATGTCAACAAATACATAGTCTAAAATGTTTTGAAGATACAGCATGATGGGGAAATGGAGTTGATAAATTTTTAGACATTCCACAAGGATTAGGAGGTCCTGAAGCTTTACCTGAAAGGAGGGTGAAACTATAATTCTGAATAGAAAGAAAATAAAAATTTCATAGATAGTGGTTAAAAAATAATGTTATTTGAATATTTTGATTTCCATAACTGGAGAATAAAACCAATTTCTTGTGTTGGGGAAAAATTACTGGTTTAGAACTCAAAATAGGTGAGATCATTTTATCAACTTTATCAATTTTATCAACATTTATCTTTTGTGCAACTTCCACAAAAGAGTATCTGGGCCTTGTTCTTTCTTCAAGCATAAAACAGGGGTCATGAAATACATCATCTCGAAGCTCACATCTAACATGGAAGGTAATGAAATCCTAGACTCTCAGAAGTAGAAGGAAACAGTAGTGATTAAGTGTAATGTTTCAGAATTTGAAATTATTTTCTCAGCATAAATTCTAAGTGGTGTTTCTAGAGACAGGAAGATCATTACATTTCAATGAATCAGTTTATTTCATCTCTAGAGATATTTCAGTAACGGTCTTCTTTATATTGAAGTAAAATCTGTCGTTGTTATTCAGTCACTAATTCATGTCTGACTGTTTGCAAACCCATGGACTGCAGCATGCCAGACTTCACTATTTCCCATCCTTCATTATTTCCCAGAGTTTGCTCAAACTTATGTCCCTTGAGTCAGTGATGCCATCCAACCATCTCATCCTCTGTTGCTCCCTTCTCCTCTTGCTTTCAGTCTTTCCCAGCCTCAGGGTCTTTTCTGATGAGTTGATGCTTCACATCAGGTGGCCAAAATATTGGCGCTTCAGCTTCAGCAACAGCCCTTCCAATGTGAATATTCAGGGTTGATTTCCTTTAGGATTGACTGGTTTGATCTTGTTGTCCATGGGACTCTCAAGAGTCTTCTCCAACTCCATAGTTCAAAAGCATCAATTTTTTGGCACTCAGCCTTCTTTACAGTCCAACTCTCAATCTGTACATAATTACTGGAAAAACCATAGCTTTGACTAGATGGACCTTTGTCAACAAAGTGATGTCTCTGCTTTTTAATATGCTGTCTAGGTTTGTCATAGCTTTTCTTCCAAGGAGCAAGCATCTTTTAATTTCATGCCTACAGTCACTATCCACAGTGATTTGGGAGGCCAATAAAATAAAATCTGTCACTGCTTCCATTGTTTTCCCATCTATTTGCCATGAAGTTAATGGACTGAATGCCATGATCTTTGTTTTTTGAAATGTTGAGTTCTGAGCCAGCTTTTCACTCTCCTGTTTCACCTTCATCAAGAGGCTCTTTAGTTCCTATTGTAACATTTATCATTGATCCTGGAATAACTTCTGGACCATAAATGACAGGAATAATCTTTTCCCCCAATTCTAGTTTATTAGTTATTTGAAGTAGGTAATCACATCACAGATGTCTTCTCTTTTCTAATCTGTTAATCCCTGATTTCTAGAAATTTTTCTACATATGAGTCTTGTGTTCTTTCAAATTCTGGCTGGCTTTAAATTCTAAGCTGTTTCATGCAGGCCCGTATACTTTAGACACCAAACAGAATTCTGTCCATCACTCTTCCTGAAAAATTTTTCTAGAAGTGGAAAAACTAGTATCCGAAAATGACCCCCACAGGCAGTGGATCCTGTCCAGGGTGGTGATGGTGGGGCTGGAGGTTGGGTAGGAAGCCAGGACTGATTCTGCCTGCTACTGCTACTGCTAAGTCACTTCAGTCGTGTCTGACTCTGTGCGACCACGGAGACGGCAGCCCACCAGACTTCCCTGTCCCTGAGATTCTCCAGGCAAGAACACTGGAGTGGGTTGCCATTTCCTTCTCCAATGCATGAAAGTGAAAAGTGAAAGTGAAGTCGCTCAGTTGTGTCCGACTCTAGTGACCTCATGGACTGCAGCCTACCAGGCTCCTCTGTCCATGGGATTTTCCAGGCAAAAGTACTGGAGTGGGGTGCCATTGCCTTCTCCGTGATTCTGCCTAGTAGAATTTAAAAGTCTAAATGCATCAGCACAGGAAAGCTAATGGGGCCAAATTAAATTCTATCGAGCATGTGCACATACCAGGGGAAGAGGGCATTTAACCTAATAAACGTGATTTTCTCAGTTGGGAGCCAAAGGATTGATTGGGATCACTCAAGTTACAGTGTAGCTTGGGACAGGCCTCCCTAGTCTAATACTTATATTGGAAGATTATCCTGATGGTTTTCATATTTTAATGTAACATACATCTCATCAGAGGAGTTTGTTAAAAGGTAACCCTCAGAAACCATAGATTCCTTCTCTAAGTCTGTGAGGCTGTTTCTGTTTAGTAAGTACGTTCATTTGTATCATTTTTTTAGATTCCACATATAAGAGATATTATGTGATATTTGACTTTCTCTGATTTCACTTAGTATGAGATCTCCAGGTCCATCTATACTGATGCAAATGACATTATTTCATTCTCTTTAATAGCTGAGTAATATTTCATTATATACATGTACCACACCTTCCTTATCCATTCATCTATCTGTGAAACATTTAGTTTGCATCCATGTCTTGGCTATTGTCAACAGTGCTGCAATGAACACTGAAGTGCATGTATCCATTCCAATCATGTTTTTCTCAGGATACATGCCCAGGAGTAGGACTGCTAGATCATATGGTAGTTTTTTAAAGAAGTTCCATACTGCTAACCACCAATAGTACAACAGAGTTCCCTTTTCACCACACCCTCCCCAGCATTTAGTTTGTAGATCTTTTTCACGATGGCTGTTATGACTGGTGTAGAGTGGCATCTCATGGTAGTTTTAATTTAGATTTCTCTAATAATTAGTGATGTTGAACATCTTTTCATGTGCTTCTTGCTCTCTGTATGTCTTCTTTGGAGAAATGTCTATTTAGATCTTTTACTTAGGAGCGAGATGGGGACCAAGAACAATAAAATATTATCATGTCACAGACGCCAAGGTAAGAAAGTATCAAGGAAGAAAGATTTCTTGACTTCACAGAACATTTTTACAAATTGGTAGTAAATTCACACTGCGAAGATTTAAGGAATAGGTCAGTTATGAAGAAAGCAAGTCATAGCAAGCTGCTCTATTTAGATGTAAAACAATAGAAATGAATGAGTGAATGGACAGATGGACAAAGAATGAAGTAGTAGTGTGATTTATTGTCCTTCGAAGAAAATGGATGATGCTTGTGTGCTGGAGAAACCAACACGTTCGATGTTTGAAAATGCAAGAAAAAGGAGTAGGGAAAGCCTGAGAGGATAACTGATCGATACAAACATAAAGGTAAAAAAAGGAGGAAACTGATTATCACATCAGACTTTCTTTGAGTCAAGTCAGAGATAATGTATCATTGGAGAGAGTGAGAAGATGGAGATACTGTGGCGATCATAAAATGATGGGTTAACCAAGGCAGAAATCTTTTTATCTTATATGTAAGAAGTCATGAGGTAGGCAGACAGGGTTTATTTTGTGGTTTTAAGTCATGAGGGACCCTGGCTTGTCCTGTTTTCACCTCACCATCCTAGTTAAATGGCTTCTGTCTTCAAGGTTCAGAAGAGCTGCTGAATCTCCACTGATCACATCCATGTGTGCTGGCTAGAAAGGAAAAGCAAAAAAGCACAAAAGACTTCTTGCAGCTGCATTAGTTCTATTTCAGCATCCTTCTTGGAAGTATCACAAAAGTTTTGCTTTCATATAGTTGGCCAGATCTTATATTAGCTATACCTATCGATAAAGGAGTCTGGAAAATGTAGTCCTTTTTCTCTCTCAATGATCAGAGAAAAGTCAGGGTTCTCTTACAGAGAAAGAAGGAAAGATGTTACTGGTGTTAGGTAATTGTCAGTCTCTGCCATAGATGTGGTAAAAGTTTGTATGTGGTTCAGTCTCTCAGTCGTGTCCGACTCTGCAACCCCATGGACTGCAGCACACCAGGCTCCCCATCCTTCACTCTGGTAGTTTGCTCAGATTCATGTCCATAGAGTCAGTGATGCCATGCAACCATCTCATCCTCTGCCGTTCCCTTCTCTTCCTACCATTAATCTTTCCCAGCATCAGAGTCTTTTCCAGTGAGTCAATTCTTTGCATCAGGTGGCCAAAGTATTGGAGTTTCAGCTTCAACATCAGTCCTTCCAATGAATATTCAGGACTGATTTCCTTTAGGATGGACTGGTTGGATCTCCTTGCAGTCCAAGGGACTCTCAAGAGTCTTCTCCAACACCACAGTTCGAAAGCATCAATTCTTCGGTGCTCAGCCTTCTTTCTAGTCCAACTCTCACATCCGTTCATGACTACTGGAAAAACCATAGCTTTGACTATATGGACATTTGTTAGCAAAGTAATGTCTCTGCTTTTTAATACACTGTCTAGGTTTGTCTTAGCTTTCCTTCCAGTTCAGTTTGTGGTGAGGCCATTATTCCAGTTTTGTCATTTTGTCTAGCAAAACGGCTTATCGGGAAAAAAAGTGGCCAGGCTATGTGCTGTGCTGATGAGTGTTGGCCAGGGCTATGGATTGGAGTGTCAGTTACCTATAAGGAAGTGAGCAATTCCAGGGTACAAGCAAACACATTGCTGACGCCCTGATACTGAGAGGTCCAGGCTGATGGACTCAGAAAGAACAATGTGTACTCACAGGGCTGGAGATCACAAGAAGGGCAAAGAGCTAGTTGAACAAAGAAGAAAGGATCAGGAAAGTGGAAGATGGTGTGATTAGAAAAGGAAATTTGAAGTTGGGGGAAAAAAGGCAGCCACAAATGCTCAAAGTTGGAGATGTGATTGTTTTTAGCTGGAATGGAAAAATAGAGTATTATATTGATGTGTAAGAGTTCTGGAAACACGGCTAGAAGGATCATTGATAAGGATGATAATCAGAAGATTAAAGTAGAAAGGAGCACTGGAGACTAAAAACCTAGATATGCATGAAATAAATAGGAAACAGAATGAGAAGGAACAGTACCAATGTAGAGACTTACCTACAACTGAGGTTGACTGGAAATCACAGGGAAGTAGTAATCACGGACATTTATTCAGTACTTGCTATATGACAGTCAACAAACTGTGTTTTTAATACAAACATGATTTTTAAATAAACTATTTAGGAATAATTTTAGATTTACATAAAAATTGTAAAGATACAGAGTTCCTTTATTCTCTCCATTCATTTTCCTTTAACCTCCTACATAACCATGGTACTTTGGTAAAACTAGGAAATGGTCCAATACTATCACCTAAATTTTAATTTGGCTTTCTACAGGTGCTCCACTAAAGCCTCTTTTCTGTTGCAGAACGCAGTCCAAGATACTGTTATATTATGTATTTATATTATGTATTTATTATGTATATTATGTATGTATTATGCAGTTCCTTGTACTGCAAGGAGATGCAACAGTTACGTCTCCTTAGTCTTCTAATCTGTGAAAACGTCTCAGTCTCCGGTTTTCTTGACTGTAACACTTTGAAGAAGAACACTCCCAGAAACCTTGTGGGGTTTGTCTGACATTTTCTCATGATTAGACTAGGGTTACGTGTTTTTGAGAAAACGCCACAGAGCAGAAGTGTACTGATCATATGATTATATCTGAGAGGACCACCATGACTTATTGACAAACTCGACTGCTTGGTTAAAGTGGTGCTAGACAGATTTCTGGAGAAGGAAATGGCAACCCACTCCAGTGTTCTTGCCTGGAGAATCCCAGGGACAGGGGAGCCTGGTGGGCTGCAGTCCATGGGGTCGCACAGAGTCGGACATGACTAAAGCGACTTAGCAGCAGCAGCAGACAGATTTCTATAATGCCAACTTTTAACTTTTCCCCTTTCTCTACTGTATTCTTTGGAAGCAAGAGGCTGAGTTTAGCCCACACTCAAGGGAAGGTGGGAGATATTAAGCTCTTTGGAAGCTTAATTATCTATTAGAAGGCATAGTTATCTACACTCGGGATTCTTCTATTAGGAAGATTTGCCCTTTTCCCCATTTATTTATGCAGCTCTTTATATCAACATGGATTCATGGATATTTCATTCCTTGGGTTGTAATCCAATACTGTTATTGTTTTGCTCAAATTGTTCCCATTTTGGCCTCCTGAGAACTGTTTTTACATAAAGTCTCTGTGGAATACCCCAACAATACAGTGAAGCATTACTCTTATCCTTATTTTGTAGAAACAGAAACTCAGGCTCAGAGAGAGGAAGAAACCTTCCCAGGGATTCACATCGTATGTGTGCTGAAGCCAGGAGTCTGACCTCAGTGTCAGTGCTTAGCTCTACTCTGCTGCTCTTGGAGGGAAAGGATGCTCTACAAATATAGATCAGAGATAAGGTGTCTCTATCACCATTTCAGAGGTAAGATCTGTTTTTGAGAGGATTCATCACAAAAGTACTCATCGCAGAAAGGATGTGCTTCCAAAGGGTCAGTGTGAAGAGAAGGAACCATACACAGTGATCAGAAATGAGACTCTTGCCAGGTGGGAGGAGAGGAGAGGAGTTGAAGGAATAATCGGATGCAGGGCAACTAATACCACAGAAGAGAATGGAGGAAAGACATTCATTGAGGCTACAATATATTTGGCTGCAGGGCCACAGAGAACCAGCCTATGGTAAGAAGGAAGTTAAGTGAACTTCAACAGAGCAACATAATGGGAGGAAAACAAGATTTCAGGAGCTCGACACTGTTTTATGAGAAAGGAGGCAAAGAAGTGATAAGGAAAGGGATGCAGAATTAAGTAACATTTTTTCCAGGATAGAGGATGACCTGTACACAGGTAAGCTTATAGGAGAGAGAAAAGATTCTGGAAGAGGAAAATACAGTGGTTTACAATGTTAATTTCTGTTGTACAAAGTGATTCAGTTGTACATACACATACATTTTAAAAATAATCTTTTCTATTATAGTTTATCATACTGAATACAGTTCTCTGCTATACAGTAGGACCTTGTTTATCCATTCCATATGTAATAGCTTACATCTGCTAACCCTCCTCATGGACATAAGAGAAGAGACTTGTCATTCCCAAGGGGGTGGGTGAGGATTGAGGGAGGGTTGGAGTGGGAGGCTGGCATTAGGAAGGGTGTTTAATCTTGAAGGCAAGGGATGTTCTCCTTCTCCCTCACTGGAGGTTGGCTTAAGAGCAGAGGCCAGTGGTACTGCCGGGGTCAAAGTACATAGTCACTTAGGGTGTGCTGTGGGGTTTTGAAAGTTTCAGTTATTAGTGGAATTGGAAGCATGGTCCTCTGGAGACATTGGAAAAAAGCTTAGAGCAATATTCCTTAGTCTGGTGAGTAGCTTAATAACATCCCTGGTCAGTGTCTGATAGGCTTGATAACAGGGGGGCAAGTTGAAGTCATTCATGCGGAAGGAAACCAACTGACTAAATGAAAGCAGGCATCAGGAATATGATTATCTGGGTTTTTTTCTTGGTTCTTTGAGATCAAATATTTGAAACTGAATACATTACGCACTTTTCAGACAAAAGACAGTGTTAGTCTTTCTCAAATGTTCAGACTCAGGTGTAATGGGAATTTGCTATGTTACTATCAAGTTGTTATGATGAATAAGTGTAAAATTAATGTAAACAATTGTTACTGAGAATGAAAACTTTTTCTCAGGAATTTTTCTTCAAATAATGCCAACTGCAGAATTCAAGGTGAGTGTTTAATAGTTATGAATGTAATACCAAAGGCTTAACATGCCATTTATATTTGATAAAGACATAAGTTTGGGCAATAACTTTTCTTATCTAAGCCGAAAATAGAACATGGGTTGTTTAAAATTTTTTTCATAAATATTCTTAAAATACTATTAAAATGGAATTAATACTACCACCACTAAACTATAACACTGATTGTGCAAGGTTTAAAAGAACAGTCCATTGCAGAAGCATTTTAATCTATGAGTTTCCTTGAAGTCTTTTTTTATATTCCAGTAAAGCCCAAAATATCCAGGGGAGCAGAACTTCATAAGAAGTTTAGGAATTACTGACATAACCTATCCTTAAATATTATAGATTGCCTTCATCTGACATAACTATAATACTATACTATAAGTGCTCATTTCCTTTATGTGGACCAAAATTAATTTGTGTTAAAACATACTATTGATACTTGGTGATTATTTTATTACCATAAATTATTGTATACAATTTTTGATAAGGATATTATAAATCATATTTTAAACAAAAATGTATGCATGGCATATGTAAGCAGTAACATCTTGAAGGAGGAAACACCCATGAAAACATTTACCTAAAATTTAGTAATACTGAAAAACACTAGATTGTGCAGAGTAATGAATAAAAGCTATGCGTAATACACTGGAACACTGGTAAATCTTCAGGTACTGGAGGAACAACCTGGCATAGGAAAAAGATCAGAGTAGAAACAGCCACATCCTTAGAAGTGCACGTCATCGAAAAATAAATCCCTCAATATAGCATTACACAAAGATTCTTCCTTTGGCACTTAGCAATACAGACAAAGGTGTATTGGGTTTAATGTGATTTTATTATTAGGTAAATTTTAGTTACTTTATATAGATAAAAATATACAATATTGCTTTAAATTTTTAAGTGTATACTTGATCGTCATCATATTCACATACAGTTTAGAAGCCTGTTTTTCCCCCACTAAACAGTTCATCCAGTAACATGTGGAAGAGACTAACAAAAATGATTTAGATGAAGACTTCTCATGAAAGGTTTCAATGTAAAAGTGGAATATTAATCTGGTCTAAATCTTTAGTGATTCCTCCTGCTACAAACAAATTATGAAATGTTTTAGACAAATTTATTTTTTTCAACACTTGAATTCATTGTCCAGGTTCAAAATTCTGTTGGAAAATGCATAAAACTGACTTAGCTGTTTTGTCTAAAGTCACTTTTATATACACTGATTTACTAAAAAAAGAAATGTATTTTAATACTACATTTCAGTTTGGGATTTCATTGTTTTTATATAATACATGCAAAACATGTCTATGCCTTTCAGCTGTCCTATTTAAGTAAAAGAAAGTCAGATGGTGGCACTTTTAAGTCACCCAAGGATGGTAAAGTTATTAGTGGTCTGATTAATTTGCTTTCTTAAAAAGACACAGTGATAAA